>NC_142246.1:28635110-28938073 GCF_052056855.1 Sturnus vulgaris
TTGACATTAGAAAAGGAAAACCCTACACAATATTTGATACTCTTTTTTTTTTGTTGTGGGAAGATGGTCAGGGCAGAAGTGGTGCTGAGATGAGGAATTCGAATCTCTGTGTTTTTAAATGATCAATTCTGGATACATACATGCTGTAGAAGTTCACATAGTACCATTCTGCTGATGTTATTTTCTCTGAGTAAAGATGGAACATGCTCTCATGAAGTAAACCCAGATTTCAGACAAGTAATCATGCAGCAAGTAATCTATCATGATAACATTCAATAAAATAAAACAAAAATTTAAAAAGCCTGCCAGATTTTCATTGCTTCTTGTAAGAACAGAAATTTTAATTGTCTGATACCACTTTCAACTACCACAATAAACACCCCTTGCCCCCACTCTTTGCTGTCCTTTTGCTAGGTGTGAATGGGTTCCTAGAAGCCATTTACCTTCATTTGGAAGAACTATTTCTGCAGAACAGCTCTCATGTCAGAAATCAGGGAGGACTCAAATACATGAATTTTTGAGGTATCTGAAGGTAGAATGATAATGCAATACAGTAAAATATACTTTAAGGCAGAAAACTAGAATGGCACATGGGAATAACTGGTTCATGTTCTTCTGTTACTAATAGAACAAGAGCCATTGTTGTAAAGCCAGCTTAAATGCCAGGCAGGAATCTGGTTTTTTCTGTCTTCCTGGACATTATTGGTTGTGGAGATGTATATGGTAAGAGCCGTCTATTACAATAATTTTAACTGGAAGGTAACTTTGAAGATTGTGTTGTCCAGCTGCTTGCTCAAAGGTTGCTCAGGGCGTTGTCTAAGAGAATTTTGAGTGTCACCATAGTTAGAGATTTTCCAACCTATTCCAATGTTTAACCATCCACAGAATCATTTTAATTTTACCTTTTAATTTATTTTTATCTTTTGTTTTTAATTTCCCTCAGGAACAGTCAAGGTAAATTTTATGCTTCTCTTCAGTAAAGCTGATTTAGCTGAGTTCGTAATTAGAATTTAAAATTGACTTTAATAAAATTTGGACTTATATCAGTGGTATAGCTTTTCAGAACTTCTGACAGCATACTTTTGCTTGAGTGACACTATGATATCACTACAAAATCTACACTGAAAACAAGAAAATATTATTCCTGGAGTAGTCAGAGATTTTTCTGAGATTCTGCTCTTTCAATAGAGCCATGCAGATGTTCTTCCTGTACCTATTAAACAATTGTTTTCTTCTAAAATCCTACAACTTGGAGACTGGGGAAGGCAGAGGAGAGGAAAGAAACATATTTTCCATATTGTGCAACACCATCTTTCACTCTTTTTGATGGATTATTTTGTGAATCTTACCTATTCCCCATAGAAACAGTCTATAGTACAAGGGTGCAGCTGTTCTTGTTTTCTGAAGTAAAATTTCAGCAATTGGGAATTGTTTTATCAACTGCTAGAAAAGTCTCGAAATATCTCCTATCCTGCAGAGCCTTCTAGAGTTGGTGTGTTTTTGTGTTGGTGAGCTCTTGCCTTTCCATATAGTTATCTTGCCTAGTTAGCTCTAATGCTGTCATTTCCATGTAACAGATGCACTTCTCTTATGCCTGTGAACTATGTCAAGAGAAAGAACATACATTTGAGTGTGTTAATGTAAATGAAGCAGCATACTTCACATAGTCCTTCATGGACTAATTCACCCATAATCTCTGGTTCAAAATGAGATTTTTCAAAATGAGTCAATACTAATTTTTTTATGGTTTTTTTTTTTTTAATTGAACATAAGGAACTTTTGGTTGGGTTTATATTTAAGTTTTGGGTTTTTTTTCTGCAAGGCAATAATTATTTGCTATTGATATTTTATTAAATATAAAATGCTTTTTGTATGTTTTCATGGAAACAAAAAATATTCTGACATTTTTTTTGTCTAGCTCTGGTGCCAGCATTAATTCCTTTCTTTGGCTAACCTTTCATGTTAACTGACTGTTCCTGAAGGAAGATACAGTAGAAGACGACATAAGGACTAAATTAAAAGGTAAACTAAAAGATTTTATTGTACATGCAGTCTGTTCTGAGCCTTCAAAGGCAAGTAGGGTGGTGCTATATACCTCACCTATTAGATATCAAATATTTTGGAGTTCCTGGATATTAAGTAGCAGTTTATATGGGGTTTTTTTGCTTTTTTTTCTGTTTTCTGAATCATTCATAAGACTTTTAACATATATGTTATAGTCAGGGATAGACACACATACATAGTTTCATTATTTTCCTTGCATATTCTTTTCAAGCATTATAAATATTCTCAAGGTTAATGATGCTGCAACTTATTGTTATTTTTTCCATTGGGTTTGAGACTTAAAAGAGTCCTGTTCTTGCTAGTTTCCCTTTTTTTTTGCCCCTTCACTTCATAGCAGCAAAACTGCATTAGGATTAAACAGTCTGAACCCTGGTAGCTGATGAATCAGTTTTGACTTCAGCTGGTGTGCTCAGATAGGCAAAACCTATTCCTATACTAAAATTAAAATAGAATAAGCTGGTACTTGGCAGGATAATACATATGAACAGAATGTGAAAGTAGGTGCTCTGGTAAGGGCAGGAGTTGACTGTTGAGTTCAACTGTTTTTGTAGTTGGTTGGAGCAGAGGAGGAGTTGGTGGTGTTCGTGACTTTGATAACAGTAGACCTATTCAAAGCAACTGTGACAATCAGCTTGAAGGAGGAACATGTGTGTATTTGTTTTTCTTTTGGCACAGAAATGCTTCAATAACAGAAAGAAAACCTTTTTCTAGCTTTAGAACAAACAATGCAAATCTTTCAATAAATTCAGGACTTTGTTTCCTGACTTTTTTGCATTTCTCAAATTAATAATTTATCTAATGTTCATTGGTTAGTGTTGTGCTTCTTTTTATTGTAATGATTTTAATTATAAAATAATTTGAATGTATACATACATAATTTTGTCTTCTCAGTAGTCACTGTAAAATATCCTGGAAATCTGAAAACTATTTTGCAGGTTCTATAAAGCTCGTGTTATCAGAAATACCATACAACATGTGTTAGTAATATTAAAGCTTTCTGCTCTTCCGTTATGTCCAAAGGACGTGTTCAAGCTGAACTATTGGGATTCTATTCTAAACATTTGGATGAAAAGTTTGATTTATATTAGTTCCAATTAGATCTTGCTCAAGAATAGCTTACATGGCTGTTACATTATAAATGCTCATATTTAGAAACAGACATTGCTAAGTCAATTGTCTTGCTATGTAAGCAGCAAGCAGTGTTTCTCAAAAAAGTCACCAAAATGTTTGTAAGGGAATTATTGTTTTCAAACTGCTTTGTCCTTATTCTTGGAGTACAAGGAGGACATAATTTAACTTGACCCTGATTTCTCATCAGCATTCAGACTTCTTTTATGTCTGCATTGTTGAGAAGCAAGTTCACAAAAGGAGTAGGCTTTACACAAGCTTTACAGCAAGGAATTATTTTTGTTTTGCACTAGTCTTTAGACACACGCACTTCTGTCCATCACTTGCAGAATTATAGCCCATCTTAGGAGAGTTTGCTTGTGCATAACAGCTGTGATTCATCTGCTCTTCAAAGATTTTGAACGCATCTTGTGTCAAGCTAATATTACGTGCAGAAGTGGGTTGAGGAGCAGGTTATATGTGCATCACCTGCTCCTAGTATTCAGTACTCACAGAATCAAACTTTCATATTTATTTGAAATAGAGTGTAGTTCTTCTGTATGTATTTGTGCTGCAAAAAGGAGGCATTTTTCACTGTTCCCCATAGAAGTCTACCATTAATATTTAAACCAAAGCTATTAAAGACTACAGTGCTTTAACTTCAGGTACAGTGCAAACTAAAAACAGTTCTTTACTGACAGTCTTGCAAGTCTAGCTTTTGAGCAGTAAACAAAAGCATGAAATAATCTCTTTTTGTGTTTACAGGTCCTGGGTTCACTTAGCATAGAAAAATGCTCTACATGAAATAAAAATAGCACTACCATTTAAAAGAAGGAAGTTGTCTGATTTACCAGTCTCTCACACTTGTAATATGGGCCAAAGGAATGAAAGAAGAATTTGGTTCATAATTTTTTTATAATCATGTTAGCATTGAAATACATAATCACAGAATGATTATGTGCAGGTGCCTTTATTTAAGAGCTCTGGGAATCAGGGGTGCAGACCCAAATCTGACTCTGATATAAATCCAAGGTGGACATGTTTTTATAACCTTTTTGTCATATAACTATATATTAATTATTAAACCCATATTGTTCTATTGTATACATTGATCTTATCCAAGCATGAATTCTTGTAATTTTCATTAGGCCCCCCAAATATCCTTTCTCATGATTCTTGTTACGATTACATCATTTCTCATGATTCTTATTACGATTAAACAATAATTATATTCGATTACCAAACAATCATTGCATTTAACAATCATATCATTTATCATATGATGATTATGCAGGTGTAGCATCACATGATGTAGAAAAAACAAAGCTCAATATTTGTTCCCAGGGCCTAGTTCCCTTTCCCAGGCCTACCAGACCCAACCTTTCTTTCCACCCCCTGAATCTATTGTATGCAATTCCCATCATTTTACAAACATTTTAACCTTATGCTATCAGTCAGTGTTCTAAAAAACGTTTCAAAGAAAAAAAAATTATTGCATAGTTCATATTAACCAGAGTAATCCCTGTTAGATATATAAAAGTAGGAATTTTTCTATAGTTTTCTGTGTGGCTAAATACCAGAGACATTGGGAAAAAAAGAAATCAGAGTAGGTCTATTATTGATGTTTTATTTGTTTACAGACAGAGAACAATTCAATCAGTGTTACAGTGACTTAAGAAATGCTATCTGCTCTTGTCCAGTAGTGTCATTTAAGATACTCTTAATGCTGAAAATGAGGAAATTACCAAAAGGAAGGCAGGGAGGCAAGTGGTTTATTTGGAGTGTAATTTGCATGCTGGTGTTAAAACTAGTACAGCGTGATAGTACCCACTGCCCTTTTGTATGGCCCAGAAGTGTGCTACAGTAAATGGAGATAATGCAAGCATTAGATCAGCTGCACAGTTTAATAATAGATTTTAAGAATTTATTTAAGATCAAAATTGAATTAAAATTATGCTATTAGTCATTTAAAATCCCAATAATTATTCACTAACATTATTATTAATTAGCTCTGTGTCTTGGTTTGAAAGGCAGGTATTTGCTAAGGAGAGGTGAGAACCCCTTTCCTGAGATGCAGAGTGCAACCCCCTCCCTTCTAATTATTACAGTTTCAAATCAGAGGCTTTCAGGCAGAAGATATGGGGATAGGAATAACAGTTCTTTACTGATATCTAACAAGGCAAACAGCAGAAACAACAACAGCTATAAAAACTGACAACAGACCAGAGCAGTGTAGCTCAGTTCCAGTCCCTTTGGCCAAGGCCTCTCTCCCTGCGCTCAGTTCCCGGTGCTGGGGGCAGGGCAGGCCCCGCGCAGCTGAAGGCGCTGGGTGATGGCGGCAGCGCCCAGGGCTGAGAGGGATGGGGGAGCCACTCCCCCCTCACGGTGTCGGTCGTGGTGCTCGGCAGAGTGTCCGGAGGTAGCAGGAGGATGAGGTGGGAGAGCAGCAGAGCGGTGTCCGAGGGCAGGGAACGTGGATCTCGCGGGGAAGATGCTGGATCGGAGCACGGGCTGTTCTCCTTGCACTCCACGAGCCAAGCGAGAGAGCGAGAGCCCAGGCCCCTGTCCCACCTTTCCTTTTCTGGTGTCCCCCTGTCCCCCACCCCCCTGCGAGAGAAAACTATTGCTACTAAGGTGTAGCCACAAATACTTAGCATAACAATGGGAAAAATTCCACAGAAAGAAAAGGGAACAATTCAACCCCCAACACTCTGGAGAATAAAGAACCACAAGGCTATGCCACTTCAGGTATTGTTCATGCAAACCTATGGTCTACTGTATTGCTCTTATGTTTAAAACCCAGTGCATCAAATTCAAGTCTGCAAATATTTTGCCAAACTTGAGTAACTGGAAAAATAAAAACAGTACAAAGACTTTAATATGTATTTCTTCTGGTTTCTTCTCCTGTTTGTTAATTTGCAAATTTCTTATCTCTACTAAAATACTGGAAAATACTAAAATATTAGAAAGTTTAATTCAGTGAAGAATAAACATTTGAAATCCCTCCACACAAGTTTCTTTAAAGCTGAAGTAAAAAAATTTGAAGGAGGAGGTTAAAGACGCGTTCAAACCACTCTTACTCAGAGGATTATTTTCTGTATAAATTGAAGAACATCTATGTTCTGAACATGCTATCTTCCAAAAATGACAGTGTATATAGCAGGGTAAAAGACATCCTGAAAAGAGACAGCACAGCTGGAATAGTAAACACAAAACAACAGTTTGAAAAAGAAAAGGATAACTGGGGAAAAAACCCAACAAAAAGAAAAAAAAGCAGAAATAACTTTCAGCAGAATCCTAGATTTTATTGGTATAGGTGATGTTTTGATTTCAGTTCCTTTCTGACCTCAGCTGAATTCATTAGTACCAATTTTTGCACCTAAGTCACCAACTTCAAATTTCATAAATTGGTCCCAAGATATTGACTTCCTTTGTATATTTTTAAACAGCCTATTCTGTCCCCTGTTGAGCTAGTTATTCAAGCTGCTTATACAATTTGTTCTAATCCTGTTTTTTTAACACCTTTAAGTACAACAGAATGAAATGCCAAAGTCCAGGAAAATAGTAGCATTTTTTTTTGTCAGAAGTATTAATTAATTTTAAGAAAAGGTTGTATCTAATGGATCTGAAACCTATCTCTTAGGATCAAGTGTGCTGTATTTCATCTCATTTTTCATGTTTCTTCACATGTTTAATTGTTCTTTATTTCAAATTTTTTTAAAAAACATTTAATTACTGAAATTCTACCTCTGTCTTTTCAAGAAGTGTTTGGTTTCTGTGTATGCTTTTCTATAGATTTACACTAACATGGGCAGGTAGATTTGTCTCAAATTGGTTCATAGCATTGTTACTGGGCTTTAAGACTTGTGCTAGTTTTGGAATTCTGCTTTTTGAGTTTTTCTCCAACTTTTTATGTGGTATAGGTGCATTCTGTCAGCTATGAACCCTTGTATTCCTTTTATTCATCAAACATTCACAGAATTAGGAAACTGGATTATTACAACTATGTACTGCATATTACCTTTTTTTGCTTTTTCTCTGCTTTAATGACTGAAATGTGAGCTACCTGATTGTATTTCATTTATGGGGCCACCTCAGTTTGCCTCCTGGAAACTTTTATTTTGTCCCTAAGTTTCTTGAACTTTTAAGAGGGAAATATATTTGCTAGTTATTTTCTTTCCATTCTTTCTGAGCTCTGGTTGTTCATTGTATTCCATATGGGATTGTTCATCAGTTAGTTCTCGAATTCTTCTCCAAAAGGTCAATATTTTATTTATTTGCTTATCTGTTTTTAAGAGGTGTGGGATAGAGATTCAAGATAACTTAAGAAACTTCAATAGTTAGTCTCTGACTCACTCAGTTCACCAAATTTTTCTAGTGTGGGTGGTGGATGAAATTTTTCATTTCATTTGAGCTCTTTTGAAATGTAAAAATCATAAGTTGAAAGTTTAAAATGTGTTGCTATTATTACTTCAGTTTATTTTGCTGAATTAGCTCAGGTCATTTTACCTGAAATTATTTTGTGCTTCCTATGTCTTTACAGTGCTCCTTTTATATCAAAAGCACACTTAAAATATTATTGATTCTTCTGGAATCAGTAGGTAATTGAGAGTGGAATCTGCATGATATCACATATTAATCATTGAGGTCTGCTCTTAGTAGCATCTGTTTCCACTGTACCTAGAAAATTCATCTTTTGTTTTCCACAAGGAGTTCTCTTTCTGAATGTGTTTCAGTTCTTCTACTGTCTAATATTCTTCTCCATGAGTGGGGTCTCTGTTATCTCTCAGCCTCATTGTCCTCCTCCAAAGCATGAAATGTTCACTTGCATCAGTGCTTAGTTCAGATGAGGGTTGCTCTTTTGATGCCTGTGCCACCTTTATTCCCACCTTTTGTACTTTGGTTTGCAATAAACAGGGCACATGACCTATGATCCTTTTGCATGAAATACTGCAGGAGGTGAACTTTAGGAATCTGCCTGTATAATCCCAGATGGTCCTGTGTTTTTCAGTCTGTTGAACCGAAGAGGAACTAGTGTGAAATAGAATGATTTGAGATGTGTGTAGTGTGTACATTGGGTTTGAAGAATGAATATGCACTACTTGCTAATTTAAACATAGTCTTTCGGTCCACAGCAGCTCAACATAAGCGTCTTTATATAAGTAGTTGTGGTGTTCTTCCAGTCAAATTTTGAAATTCGTTCTGATACAAAGAGTGATTTTGTGCAAGAGGCTCTAGTTCCATGAAGATCATTACAATCACAGATTTGTATCTGATATGCCTGTTCCTAAGAGAAGTGTGTCTTATAGTTCACCATACGCTGATAAAAGGTCATTAAATGAATATGATACTGTATATGATAAATATATGTCCATTTCTTGCTGATATATGTATATAAGAACAAAAGCTAAGATACAGCTTTGAGTCCTGTCTGCTTTTATCTTAGTAGCACTGTATTGCTGCTCTTTTCTCTATTCCTTTGAAAGACCAAATGTCTGCAGGCTCCTCAGAATCTTGACTTAAATGCTTTGCTTTCCTAAGTTAAGGGCTTTGTTAGACTGAACATTGGATATGAAAATACATTATCTACTAACACTGAAGATCCTTTCTCTTCTATCTTATAATTTTTTATTGCCTCTTCAAACAAATGTTTAGAAAATGAGTATACCAAAGGGTAAACTTCCTTGTTCCAAATTTGTAAAGTAATTTCGGTGTTGAGAAGAGAGTCTAAATGACGTTATGGGAAATTGGGAGGGTGTCTATGTGTTGCTAACTCAATAGCTAACTCAAATACACAATAATTTAATATTTCAATTTAACATCTTTACGTACTTTAGGTCTTTTAGACATAATGTTGATATAATTTTTGTTTAATTATCAAATTTAATTTCTCAACTGAGAAACTATAAAACAAACTTAAATGCTATTTATGCATGATAAGAATTTTAAAATATGTTGCATCCTTTGTATATAAAAAAAACATTTCAGTGTGGATTATCTAAAATTTTTTGAAGTATTACAGTGGTTGAACCCTGGCCCCTTTGTCATATATTCATTTTTAATATACTATGAGGATAATTTGCTTTTTTAACATGCTACGAATACATTTTTTCTGTATGTAACAGGTCACACCATAGAAATATTTTTATCCTGTTTCCCTTGACTTTCCAACGAAATTTTCATTCCTTTAATATTTTTATAGTTCTCTAAAACGCTTTGGAAATTTGAGTGAAAATACCTATTCAAGTTGCTACTTAGACCTTATATATAATCAGTTTTTAAAACTTAATCTTTTAACATAACTAGCAAACATTCTGTATGTATAGGCATATTTCCTAATAGTAGTGCTGCTTCTTTTAATTTTAAAGGTCAGTTCTGTTATTCCTGAAGTTTTTATTTTAATGTGGCAAGTTTAAAAAAAAAGAAAGTGAGTAGAATACTTTCTGTCATGCAGTAGTTGCATTTTAATATCTACCCAGAAAGAGTGCATTTCCAAAGAAAGAATTTCCCAGAAAAGGCTTGCTACATGGTATTAAAAATACCAGTTTCAAGGGAGACAAAAGAATGACCTTCAAACTTTTTCTGACTTTGTCTCTTATCAGTCATGCAAGTGTCAGAGTCAAAATGTGAATACTCAAGAAGGCTTTGAATTGTCAATAGAGAGAAGCTTCCTCTTTGAGGTTATATTTGCTGGAACAGAAGAGATAACACTATTATCAGTGCTTTTGTAGTGTAGCCAATTTCTCATTGCATGTACTGAAATTCACTTTTTAATACAGTTTTGATATTAATGTAATGATAAATATGTCAAACTGTTAAAATAAATTCCTAATGTTTCTGTCAGTCCTGATACAGTATGAAATAACACTCTGGTGTATTTCAGAGATTTTTATGAGCATTTCTGGGGAAAAAAAAAAGAAAAGTAATTTTCAAACACATTTCTAACCTCCTCTTTAGTAAATTGACACTAAATATGTGTTTCTTTCTGGGGTGCGTTGAATTACCAAACACTTGGAACTTCAGAGTTTAGCTCTGGAATGTGAACTACAGAATAAAAACGAGCACACTGTGTAATACACAAATACCATTACGTGCTATTTGTGATCACCATTGTAGGAATTTTGATTTCGTTTTTTTTAATTAGACATTCAAGCCCGGTCTTTGAGATTTGGTTTGAGCAGCTCTTGATGGGCTTGTTACTTTTATTTCTTAAATATTATAATTTTTTCTGTGGGCTAGCTAATGCACAAAATAGCAGCGCATTCAAAAGTATTGTACAAATTTTGCATGGTAATAAAATTGTGCTAAACTTTCTCGTGGCCCACTTCAATACTGTTAGAATTTACACTAAAGTTAATCAAGGGCTTAACCAGTACTGATGGACTGTAGAGAGCTTGGAAGACTATCTTTTCATTTCCATTGACTTATCGATCATTGTTAGTAATATTTTACTTATTGAGATAATTTCTATAAGAGTGATGTGTTACCTCAACTAAAAGATATAGGTAGTCTTATGAATAATGACTGCATTTAGATATTCTGAAGTAATACTTGGATTGTACTTAAATGAAATTCTGATCTTCTAATGTATAGGTTAGCAAATAAAGATTGACAGGACTTACGGTTTCACTGGCAATCTCAAATATTTCAAGTGTATGAAAATAACTCTGAGATCTAATAAGTCATTATAAGAAAATAAAAAATTCATCAAATATGTTAAGTGCCTGGAAAATTCGGTGTAGGCAGAATTGTGGCTCTGCTGAAAGCTAGACCATGTTAGTATGAAACAAAATTGACCATATTTTGTGATGGTTGGAACTTCTGTTAACTGAAGATAGTTCTTTTGGTGTGTTAACAGTATCCCAAGTCTTATAAAATTGCCTGATTTCTCTGTTAGCATCATTCAACAGGCTGATAACAAAACATGTTTTTGACAGGAAGATCCCAAATTAATTCCTCCAATGGCCTTTAGAGCAACTTTGGATGTTGTACTAAGAACTCTGCAAGTTGGAAACTTTTGTCAGAATATTACTGATTTTAGCAAGGTACATGGTTGATGATACATATTTTATACTACATGAACGGTTGGGCTATAGTATTCATCCTACAGAATGAGGCTAAATTGGGTTAAGTGTATTCATTCTCAATTTTCCTGTTGCTGATGGAGTAGTTAATTGCCCTAAAAAAGATTAAAATATATGATGTTAAAATCCTATACCGAAACTGGTATTATTTTCAAATACATATTTTCATATTTCTCTTCATACCTTCTCTTCATATAGGTTGAATCTTAGTAGATTTTGTCATTCTAGAAAGTTCTAAAATGTAAAATAGAAGTAAAGACAATTGAAAGAATTTAAATGAGAGATGAAATGAAGATGAGATGAAAAATACTTCTTTTATTATCCAACTTTTCTTTCAATTATTTATTTAATATAATGATAAAGAACAGTATTCTTTGAGGAAGCTTCTGAAGACTGTAATATATCACGTTAATTCACATAGTATTGGTTCAGCTTTTCTGCTACAGAAGGTAGTTGTTCTGGGATTGTATTAAAGCCTTTGAAAAAATTAAAATATATGAAACCACACAGACATGAAATAGACATGTCAATTTTAGTTTTAAGTAAGTAGGAATATACTTTAAGTGCCTTAAGAAAGTAAAAAGCCCTAAAGCCTTGTTTAAAGTTCAGTAACTTAGCTCCACGTGTAATCAAAACATAGCAGAATATTGCTTGCATTTCTAGATAAAACAGATAGAACCATTTATTTGAATAGATAGAGCTATATGTATAAATTATGTGTAAGGACTGACACTACTTTAGTGCTTTAGAATTGAGCTCTAGTAGGTGTAGGAAGAATGTTTTAGAATTGTGTATTTAGTTGACTGGATGATTTATGCGTAATATTTCCTGTACTGGGGTAAGAAAAAAAAAAAAGAAGAAACTGAAGACGAAGAAAAGAAGAAAAAAGAAGACACTGAAGAAGAAGAAGAAAAAAGAAGAAACTGAAGAAGAAAAGAAGAAACTGAAGAATAAAAGAAGGAAAAAAGAAGTTGAAGAAGAAGAAAAGAAGAAAAAAGAAGAAACTGAAGAAGAAAAGAAGAAACTGAAGAAGAAAAGAAGGAAAAAAGAAGTTGAAGAAGAAGAAAAAAAGAAACTGAAGAAGAATAGAAGAAAAAAGAAGAAACTGACGAAGAGAAGAAGAAACTGAAGAAAAGAAGAAAAAAAGAAACTGAAGAAGAATAGAAGAAAAAAGAAGAAAGGTGTGGGAGCTGCTGTTGTTGCTTCTGCTCAAGACCCTTTGCCAGAAAGCTTTCAGCATGGACTTTAATACTCTGAACTCATTGCCTTCAATACTGATGTATTCATGCGAAAAACAGCTTTACAGCAACTAACAGCTGCTCTTGTCTCTTTGAAGACCAGACCCATGAAAAGCTTGACATACATGCAATGTATGTTGCAATGCATTCCAGCTGTTCAGATTAACTTTTGAGGTAATACAGGTCACTGGAGACAGAGACTTAAAAACATAAAATATGTTCACTCTGAGGGGGCTCTTAAACTGCTTAAGACATAAAGATGTACTTTCTACTGCTGAAAATAGCTTATAATTTGGAGTACTTTATCAAGGCAGATGCCACATTCCATATCACTTGAAGAAGTTTTAGGACATATAAAAGATGCTTAGATGGAGGTGGCAGAAACCTGCCTCCTACTAGCAGGAGTTGAAAGATAGTAGTAGTACTTAGAGGACTGTGGCTGTTTTCCTCCTGATGTGACCTTCCCTTCATAATCTTTAAAGGTGAGCACATACATTACATACAGAAGCTTCTAACCATCACTTTTCCTTGTTGAGGTAGACGCTGCTGTAAAAGTCGGAGCTCCATCTATTAGTTGCCATTTGAAGTAAGCAAGTTATAGTCACTCATGTTAAAAAAACAATTCTCATAACAAGCAGAGAAAAAACTCACCTCAGAGAAACTTCAACTGCTATATGTGTGATACTAGATTGAATGTGGAACATTAGGAGGATGGCATTAAACTTTTCTTACATGCTTTTTCTTGTTCAGTTGCTCAATGTAAGTCATATTTTGGTTCACTAAATAATTAATCTCCAGGTCAATTTAGAAGGAACTTGGGAGAGAGGTATTTCTAACCACCAAAAATGTGGCTGACAGTGTACTTGCTGAATCTCTTGTCCAAGGTTATTTGCAGAACCTATTCTTCTATATTGAAAGCTTGATTTTTCTTGTGACAGCCAGTTTAGCCTTCTGCAGCTAAATGTTATGTAGAAATAAATGTTATATTGAAATTCTTTAATATAGAGTAAATGGTTTTACTTTATAGTTTGTTCTATGCAATTAAGTGGCTTACTCAATATTATGTATCTTTCAAATATTAATGTTCTGAAATTCTATCAGCAATAAACCATCAGAATGAAATATTGGCTCGTTGAAATCAATAGCAAAGTGCTTATTGACTTCTTTTGAATCTTTATTTCATCCAAATTATTTCAAGCACAAAGAAATTTCTTTGCTCTTCTACAAATGTATGGGACTGGGAATCTGCTTAGTTCGAAGTCACCTTGAGCTGTTTTAACTAGAGCTTCATACCTTGCATAAACTAAAGAGGTGTGTGTTGAAACCTTTTTATTTATTTTTGACATCAGTATTTTGCCTTTTTCTGGTTAATTGATATGCTGTTATTATAACTGAACTATCTTAAATTTTTTGTTTTCCAACAACTTTGCCCAAATTAGTAGTACTTACTTGCAGGCCATGATCTACTAAAGCCATATAACTTCTTCTTTTACTGAAAAGAAAGAGAATTGTTTATTATGAGGTATTGTTTTTGCTCTCAAAATTCTGCTTTGCATTTCAATCTTTGTTATAAAATTCATTATATAATCTTTCGTTTAGCCTAAAAACTTTTTTGTCCACAGTCACCTGTTTATTTATTTTAAAACATTTATTGTGTTGAAGAGTACAACTTTGTTATTTTATGAATTGAGGCACAATAATTGAACATTAAATAACTCTGACTCTGATATTTGTAGAATATGACTAAGCTTATTCTCTCCTTTCTGAGCTAGAAGCATACTGCAATTTCACAATGAAGTACTTGTAATATTCTCAACTTCCTTGCAAACTGTAGTCCAAGTATCAAAGTCTTGCATGAATAAGCCCTTAAAATATCTTAAGAGATTTTTTTATTTCACAACAAATAATTCCTAGTTTTCCTTGTCCCGAATACATGGACATTCACTGTTCAAGTAATTTTTTTCTCCTCTTCTAGGTATTAATGTCTTAATGTTGCTTCTTTAGTAAAGCTAGCATTTAAAAAAAATTAGTATAAGTTTGAATGTAATGATAATTCTGAGTGTCTATAAAACTTGTGCTGATTTTTGCAATCTTGGAACTTTTCAGTGCTTGACTATTTGGGTGTTTTTCTTGGTGACAGCGGATGGAAGAAACTTGAAATGCAGCTTGTCTTGCTGACAGCAGTACTTGATTTGTATTCATTTCAGGTTGGAATACTTGCTAAGGATAATACAGCAAACAGGTCTGAGGTTTTGTGTCATAACATAAATTTTTTAGTTAGTGGTGTTTAATGTTATATTCAGTGATTGCCTAACGTCATAAACAGAACTTTATAAAAGACATCATCACAAATGTGATAGTTGCTGAAGTACAAGATGTTTAATGGCATGCACATCCTTTGAAAAAAATGTTCTCACTCTTTATTCTAATAATTAGGAAGCATCTGCCAGTGCATTAAGCAGTGTCTTTAAATAAGTGACTCTTATAAATGCCCTCATAAATAATGGATTCAAAGAATTTGTTATTGTGAAATAAATTCCTATTTGTCAGGTGTGCCTGCTCTCAAACTTTATAATCTAAACATGGAGTGATTCCTGTATTCTCAATTTTTCCTACTAAAGGCTTCATTTTACTCAGTTGCTATGTCATGTCAGAAGTACTTCTAATTTGCTAACTAGACCTAATATGCCATGCAAAAAATTGCTCTAGGCAACACTGAACATATTTTAAATAATAACTCAGCTGTACAATTCAGATTAGTATAAGCTTATTCTAGGATACTAGGTATAAATTTTAAAATAAAGTGCAGCAAAATTATTAGGAATTTGGTTTTGACCCTTTGTTTAGGCATTCACTTCTATTTTGAATTTTTTTACAATCATGCTAAGCTTGTACTTTTCCTTAGTTCGTTTCTCCAAATGACTGCTTCTTTGTGATTTTAAGAGTTAATTAGCAAAAACAAAGAGCAAATGAGAAAGATTGTACTGGGAAGAAGATAATAAGCTGATAACATCCAATTATTGAGAGATGTTTCTACAAGAATTAAGGTGCAAATGACGCTGTATGCCAAAGTCAATAGTAGGGATTTTATTTACCAGCAAAATGTGAGGTAGAGAGATTAGAAAGAAATAGAAAAGAGAGGGGAGCAATAGAGAGGCCAGGAATTGGAGTTAACTCCTTTAAGGCAGTCTTTGGTTTGGAGTGATCAAAAGGGGAAGATTGACAAGGAGCCCTACTAGTTAGGGATTTTGTAATTTGATATATTGCTAGTAATAGTGTGCCTTCAACAAGACTGCTTATGCTTACAAAGTTTTCATACAAAATACAAAGAAGTTCCCATATAAAAGTTCCCATCTTTACATTGGGCCTGTACTCTTTTCTCCAGGACATAGAGTACAGTTCCATGTAATTTAGTCCTGACACAAACCAGAAACTGTGGCTTTACTATTGGTGGGGTCAGTGAGCAAATTGCCCTGATCACATTATTTTACAATTGCTGCCACAAGAAGTTGCACCCACAGCTGAGAAGCCTGTGTGGTGCAGAATGTACTACAGCCGCCATATCGATTAGCATAAATAAAAGAAGTGAGGCCAAGTTAAAATACCCTTTTGGGAAGCAGGGTAGGAAACCCAGTAGTACATCAGGCATGTTCAAGCAGAAATGCAACTGTGATATACTTTGGAACATCTAATGATTGATAATGCATTTAGTTCCAAAAATGGTTACAGGTAGAGTTGCTTGAGAGCTTGTAAAAGGCATTCCTATGTTTTGTCACTGTCCCATTGGTAGTCCATAGTTGTCCCCCCATCTGGTCTTGGAAGGGGTACTCAACCATTTTGTATCTAACATTTTCTTTTGTTTTGGTAAGATTATTTAGATCACTGGTTAATATCTCTGAAAAATTTAGTCAAACCATAATAAATCTAAAAACTTCCAAGAAAGAACTGCAAAGCTTAATTTTCCTTGATTCCAAATATGAATTCTTGTACTAACTCCCAGGCTAAATTTTATTACATCCATAAGGTTTTTTTCAATAAAAAGGCCAAGTTAGCAAAAATCAAACTAATAATACATAAAATGTGCAGTCCTACTAGTATTTTTTGTCTTCCAACAAGGTGCTTGTGATGAAAACACAAATCACAGTCACATTAATAAACTGAAAATATAGGGAGTTATGGTGGCAAATGAAAGTTCCATCCATTCATCACAGCTGAATTTCATCTCTTAGCAGTTCCTATAAAAGAAAAATAACAATTTGGCCTACTATAGATTGATTATTAAAAAAAAGGAATGATTCTTCAATTAATATAAGGTTCCTGTGTCTGCCACAAAAGTAACCAAAAAGTTAAAAGGGCCTAAATGAAAGTGATTATCACATCATCTTGACTGTTTTTTGTGAGCTTTGTCATGTAAATTGAGAGAATGGCAGTTCCCTCACTTGAAACTCCTTCCTTTGATCTTCAGTGAGGGTGTTCTGTCTTTATTCCTGGAATAGGAAAACAACACAAGTCACAGAAGAGTTTATCCAGATAGATTATCCTTCAGCGTTTCAAGTTGTTTAACTGCCTGAACTTGATATCTCTCAGGGTGGAGTTTTAACTTTTATTTCATGAAATGCTTGCTGCACTGCTGGTGTTGCATCTCCCATCTTTCCAGGAGGGTCTTCCTTGTTTAATTTCGTGTCTGGAAGGAATGAGATAGCTTGTAAAAGTTCAGCAAGTACAGCTTGTGCAATCATAGGTGAATGTTTATACCTGTGCGGGAGCCTGTTAAAGGTGTATTGTCCTCCCTTCCAGATAAGCACCAATTGAGCCTTGTCGTGTTCAGCAGCATTGACATTAGAATTAGGAAAATGTGAAATCAACCCAAGTGCCTGTATTGTGGCTATTAGGTTTCCTCTATTTGGTATTGAAGCTGTTAGCAGCCCCAAAACAACTATATAACTTCATGCATTCATTTTGTGCTGCAGCAAAAATACAGCACTATGGTACGCCAGCAGTTGTTGAATTAGGGAGTGCAAGCCCCACAGGGAACGAGTGCACGTCAGTCACTGGATTTCTTGTAGGGTTAAGATGAGAAGACTTTTATTTCTTGCCCAGGAGCCACAAATTAACCTCAGCTGTTTGGCAGATAACACTTCTTGCTCCATTTATTCCAGTTATTTTAATTTTTTGCCATCTGTATTGTACACCCAGCTTCTCAACATCCCACTGCATTAATATTGGATGTTGTGCTCCCATATCTATTAGAAAAATTTTTAATTGGTGACAAGACACAACTGGAATATGAATGTATGGCTTGCATTTATAGGCTTCCACTTGCTGGATTTCAGTCCCACCTGATTTATGGTCAAACTTTGATATCTCTGTAGCTGTATACAGCACCATTTTAGTAACATTTTGCTGACCCTGACAATCATCTGTGGTTTCAGTTGTAGTTAAGGGCCATAATGTTATTTCCTTATCATCAGATGTCAATGCAAATGTTTAGCTCTTTATTCACTGTCTCCCAAGTCTCCATCTATTATTCTTAATTGGATTGTAGCTTTGAAGTAATTTGGCATTTACACCTGCTCTTGCTTCTGCTACAAAGTAAACTTTTTTTGTGTTTTTCACAACCCTTTGATTTCAGTGTATTTTGGAACTAGTGTTATAGTAATCTGTCTTCATTTCTGCTTGCAGCACTTCAATATTTAAGTGAAACTACCTTCTATGCCTCACAGCTTGAAATCCAATTGAAATAGCATTTTGAAATTTCAAAAGAGAAAATATTGCAGGTCCTGACTAGGAAATTAAAAACGTCTTTTGAGTCATAAATACTATGAAAAGACATATGATGTTATGCTGAAGCCTTTATCCAAAATGGCTGTAATTTCTTTGTCAAAAGAAAATATTATTCCAGACCCAGGAAAATAGAAACTTAAAGGTACAATTTTTTTTTTTCACTAGTCATAGATTCTAAACCATAATTTAAATAACACCAACAATGTGCACTTAGCTGAATGGCTGTTTCAGCTCTTCCATCTCTGTAGTTTGTAAGGAAACCTTCTGTTCTACTATACTGTAGCTCTCTTTCCTGTTTTACCATGACCATTCTTTGTCGGAATACCAATTTTGTGAAGATCATCAGACTTCCACACTGTGGAATAGATATATGGCAGAATCTAGGTGCATACTTTGCCTTTAACTTTTTTTTTTCTTTGAAACCAATGAGATTTATCCCATATTGTGCTCAGCATCAGAGGGCAAAAAGTAGAGATATTTGTGAGTGCAGAAAATACTTATTATTACTCATATGTTTGTGATTTTAGAGAAATGCTGTTCATGAAAAACATCTCAATTTCTTTTGTTTCCTAGTTAGAAGTATCATGGTTTGACTTCCATGTGTTATGCAAGCAGTCCATATCCCAGAACAACTATTAAGAGTTGAACTTTAGTCACAGCTTTTCTTTCAGTAGAATCACTGCTTTGGTTATCCAATGAAATGTAATGAAATGTGCAGGAGCATCACCTTCCTCTGAGATTTTTTTGCCATTTTTCTTAAGTTGATTAAAAAGTAGTCAAGTTGTTAAGCAAGGCATCACAGTTGCAAAAAATTTTATTTCCTTAGGTAAGTAGGCTGAGCTGTGCCTCTCAAACTTCCCCAGCCTACCAACATGCTGCTTGAGAGATCCTGGAAATCTTTATCTCTCTTGAAGTCTCTCACCTAGGTACTGTGTGTCATATTGGACGTTTAGAGGGAAGACTTTTGTTGCATTTGTTCCATCCATTATATGACATGGGAATTGAGGCTGTAAGGGTAGCAATGTTTTATTCCTACGAGGTTTAAGTTCTGGGTTCTTTCTGAAATCCACAGAGTATGATTCTTTGAAGGCTTGCTGCATGTGTTGTTCTCTTATTATTTTGTGATTAATAAATACGGAAGAAGTCCCCCAGAATTAATTCTTTTTCAGCAGGTTACATCAAAATCTCTGTATATCTGAGTGGAGTGTTTACATTTTCTAGATTTGTGAGATAATCTCTACTAGTGGACTCCTTTGATAGTACTTCTAGAAACCCTAAATAATGCAGTATAGCTACCCTTTCCAGCCTGCTAGTCTTCAAAAGTAAGGCAGCATTTCTCTACTTTTGTTCTAGGGCTGGAAACCCAGATCATATTCTGTGCTTGGTGCCAGATGGACTTGGTGGAAGGCAGCCAGCACAGGCTGTTTCAGGCAGCGAATCCTATGAAAACTGAGTCTCTTGACTCAGTTTTTGGTTTGAGCAATGGTGAACACAGGAATGAGCTCAGGCCTAGAAAATGTAACTCGTATTCATTGAATTTAAAAATTAGGGAATCAAACAGTCTGTTGTGTGTATCTGTATTACATAGATTCCTTAAAAAAACCCAATGATAAATATTTCCTTAAAAAGGTTTGATTTCATCCACAGCTATTAAACCCATATATCAAATGTGGCTGATATGATTTATGGTCATAAGTGAGTCTGAACATTTGCACTTTCTGTTACATCAAGGATGCTAAAAAATAATAAACACGTGGAATTTTGTTTGAGATACAGTTGATTTTCTAGATACCATACTAATTCTTAGAGTAAGGTGCTTTAGTAAACTGAATAGAATTACTGAAAGTACGTAAATACAACATCTAATAATTCTGTCTCTTCCTCACCATTTTGTATGTGCTGGTGCGTACGCTTGAGCTGTTTTGTTAGTTCTGGTCTTGCTGGTCTATAAATGAGCTAGCTGGCATTTCATGTAGACGTTGCTTAGAGAGATTGCTTGCTAGGATTGTAATACATGAAATTTTCACCAGGCTGGTGAACTGTTGGCTTATATTTGAGTTAGATATGTTTATAAAGCTAATAACTGTTCAAAAGAAATAGTTTATTTCAGCTGGGTTAGTATTAAAGTTTATTTTTTTTCTGTTTATTGTTAAGTAAAATGAGGATTCCTAAAAAAAAAATTGTCTCAAATAGCTGACTGCACATTTCTTACTGTCATATATGGTCTTTATTTTGCTAGAAATGCAAATTCATTTATTTAGGATTTCTGTTACCAGTGAGTTTAGATTTATTTTGTGTTTAATACTGCATTAATTTTTGAAGCCATTAAGCATCATTTCCAGATGCCCCTTGTATATCTGGTTATCTTCAGTAAAATCAATTGCCCTATTAAATACTTGGACATTTTCCTATTGAGTATTAGTATGTGATTGGACTAGTCAGAGGTTTCTTTTAGTAAATTACCTAGCTTCAAGACTTCTTGTCTTTCTTTAGTTTTTGAGATGGTCTTCATATATTTATGTACTGATATTCAGTGTTAAGCTCTCTAAAATAGACTCATACCCATATTACATCCCTCTGTCCCTAAAATAGGTTTATTATTAATTTGGCAAATCGCATCCATATGCTAACAGATGGCTTGTAGCCATTCTCACACATGTGAATAACTTAGGCCCAAACCAGGATCATCTCATGGCTTTTCATATCATTGATCGCAAGAAGAGCTTTTGAGGGTTGGCTGCTACAAGGAAAATAGGTCACTGAACATGTGCTATCCCCAGCAGATAATAGTATCTTGTGTGATGGAAGGAAAGCAGGGAATTAGATTAGGCTTCTATTCTGAAATTTTTGCAGACCTGATGAGGTCAATAACTTCGTAGGAACCCTATTGAATTTGTAAGTAAGTTAAAACTGATTTGCCTGTATGAACTGAGCAAATACTGCTATGTAGGAGTTTAAAAAGCATATTTGGAGTGCATGCTTCAAGTGAAGCTATGTGAAACTGTACTGGTTTTAGAACACTTAATATGTAAATAGGTGACTGCAGTAACAGAGTCAGAAAGCTTGGACTTTTGAGCTGTATAAGATTTTATTCTTAATCTTGCTGGGTAGTTTAAGCTACTTTTGAAGAGTTACATAATTTGCTTAGAAGAAAACCTGCCTGGAGAAATGCAGGTGTGATCATGAAATCACACTGTAAAACGTTTATTTATATACCTTGATGTTTGGTTTCAAAGTGTTTGCTTTACTGAATGAATCATTTGTCCTCTATAAAATGTTCAAGCTTTTCTTGCATTCATACTTAAAATGAAAAGGTCTTGAAATGGTATCTTGAGACAACATTTTAGAACTTCTGCTTTTTAAACATTTAAATACTGCTGAAAGTCCTGCTATTCCTGGACTTGGAAAATATGTAAAATCTGAATTGAGAGAGAATGTTGCACAGTTATTTTTCCCTCTAAATTAAGAGAAAATAACAACTGCTTGTGTCTAATGCATGTTCTTGGCAAAATTGGTGGTCTTTAATTAAAATATGCCATTCCAAAGGCTCAATCATAATTAAGTAATCCGTGGCCTTCTGTAATGTTCCTTTCTCTGATGAATTTCACCCTGAATGTTAATGTAGGGAAAGAAGACAGATTAATAGTGCTTGTCCTAATGGTGTGGAATTCATAACTCTCTCTTTGGGGCAGTTAACTACTCTGTTGTTTCATTGCTTCCTGCATATATTAACTTGAACTTGGCCTGTTGTGTCCTTCGGGGCACAGACTCCATCTAGGGATTTCTTCAACATATAATCCAAATTCAGCTCATCATTTTCAAGAATGGTTATTAGGAAAATTGTCTGCTTTTGATCAGTTTTCAATACACTTTTTAATTAGATGTGTGTCATATCTCATAAACTCAGGATGAGTTATTTCTCAGATATCCCAAATTATACTTCATGAAGTAGCTTTGTATTTTAGGCTATTACTAAATCCAGCTCAGTTTAATCAGCTTCCTTCACTCTAGCATCCTTCCTGTACATACTAATGGAAAATAAACATCGTGATGTTTGTTTTAGACAGATTATTGAAGCACCTGAAATCATGTTTTAATTTCGGGTAGTCCACAAATTCTTCTTGCCTTCAGAATTAGCACATGACTTGTAGAGGCTTTATTTCTCCTTTGTTTCTGGGTTGTTTACATTGCATTAACAGAAGGGAATAAAAGACCACAGATTATCCTTAAGTATATTACTGAACCATGACAACTATCACTCTTGAAGAGAAATCACAAACATATGCTGAATGTAGAGAAATTTAAAAGGATATCACATTGCTGTTATCCTTGAGTATTCTGGTGTGGGTATATGTATATATATATATATATATATATATATATATGTGTGTGTGTGTGTGTACCATCTGCAGTTCAGTAACACAAAATATTTAATGAGTTTATGAATAGTAGATAAACATTTAACACAGTTTTGTAAAAGTATGCATGCATTTAGCAATTGTTTGTAGCTGCCAAAGAAAATGGCCTGTTTTAGGGATATGTTTATTTCAGTTCAAAATTCAAGTAGCTCCTTTGAAATAAGACCTGAGAAGGGAGAATGTTGGGGTTGGAAAAGGACTGGTTGTTCAAAGTGTAGCTTAAGTTACTCAGGCTCTGGTTCCCCTGTTAGTTCTACCACCATGACATTTGCTGTTGTCTGTTGTGTGGCAGGGTTAATTGTGTGGCTTTCCGGTTTTCTGCTCAAGCTATGGTTGCCTCTCTTCTGACAGACTTTATCTTTGAATTTTATCTGGTTCTCTCTCCTGCTGCCTTTAAAATGAAAAAGAAAAATCTGAGTTTATTAATGAATTTATTTAAAGCATTTGCCTAAAGCATTTGCAGCCAGACTTCAGAGTTTCCAAATATTAAGTGGATTCAGTGTCCAAAAGCAGAAAAGATAGCAAAACCAGAAATCGTACTTCTTAGTGTTTTAATGGTTTGTAGCTTAAAATAATATTTCATGAGAATGAGTGCCTTGCATGTGGGTCAATTCAGCAGTCTTCTTACAGAAGGAAAGAAGTAGTATGAAAATAAAGAAACCTCACATGTTACCAGTTCCTTTCTTTACTTTGAAAATTGATTAAAAGGTAATTCTTCAATAGTCCTTTAAAAATGTTTCTTTAAATACATTCTATTTTAGGTAAGCATAAACCACAGATGGCCATGAACTTCAAAACTTGAGTCAGTGGCCATTGCAGTGTATGGAACTGGTGTGGGGGGGTACATTTGCATAACTATGTATCAATCCACATATAATCCATGCTTCAAGTGGCCTCCAAGTATTGTCATATGCTTGTAGGGAAGGACACAAAGACAAATGCCATATGGTTCTCACCATTCGGTCTTCAAGAAGAGGTGTTTGCCATAATTTTTTACATTAAATATTGTTCTTCTGTCTTCTGAAAACTTCTACTCTGTTTTCTTGTCTTAGAAAGTAGGTCTGAAGGTTCATTGAGGAAAAAACCACACCCTGTTATTCTTTTCTGAAGTGGTTAATATCCATTCCTCATGAGAAATGGGATGATTCACAATACATTGTCAAATGCAAATTATTTTGGTCAATCTTCATCCCCCCTAGAATAGTCTGTCACTTTCTGTACTTCAAGCATTGCTCCAGTTGGCCCATAGCTATAGAGGGGTTGTGCCATGCTATTGCTTTGAGTTCTTGGAGAGCAATGTCTTGGGGAAGCAATTTGAGGACCCTACTGATCATACACAAATCTATTGATAGGTAACTGTTAAGAATAATCTACCTACAAACATTTGTAATAGAACAAAGAAGTTGATAGTTAAAATGATGATTTTTTTTTTTTTTAAAGGCAAAAAATGATGATTTTTTTTTTAAGGCAATACTGTACAGTTAACATCTGCCTTATTTAATACTTTAACAGAGAAGTTGATAGTTAAAATGATGATTTTTTTTTTTTTTTAAGGCAAAAAATGATGATTTTTTTTTAAGGCAATACTGTACAGTTAACATCTGCCTTATTTAATACTTTAACAGAGTGGCTTTCAACTACTGCTTTCAATTACTTCAGCTCTCTCTGTTGACCTGAGGTCTCTTGCCCTCTCAAAGGTGAAACTTGGCTTTTGTTTTCAAGGTGGCTACTCCCTTTGCTTTTATCTATTTCTGCCCCCTCTCTGGAAGTGTAACAATTGTCTCCTACTAGGTTTTTAATATTCACATTAGATTTCCAGCACTAAATCAAAGAACCTCCACTTCCTTGTAAGCAAGGCTATGACTTTAGCAACTCACAGTTAAAGAAATACAGTTATAACATGGATCCCTATGAGACATTTAGCCAGAAATTAATATTGTAGGTTTTTTGTTAGTTTTTTTTGTTTCAGATTTTTCTTTGAGTCATTCAAGGCTCATTTACAAATACAATGTATCTAGTTCATATTTTTTTCTTTATACTGAGTATCAGATGGCAGCTATGACTCTTACCTTTCACCTAATTAATATTGATAATGAGTATATCTTTGTTTTCATTATTTTGTTTCCTAAGGACTTTTATCTTTTGAGAGACTTTTTGAATTCTGATACAAATATGTGTATTTTGCATCGTGTAATAAAACTAATTGCTCTGTTAACTTAACCAACAGGCAGAGAAAGATAGTCTGCTCTAAATTCTTTGTTGTTATTAAGATTTTATCACAGTGATTAACAGTGAATCAGAAGAGAAGGCTCTGGGGGGACCTTTTTGCATTCTTTCAATACTTAAAGGGATCTTTTAAGAAATAAGGGGACAGATGTTTTAGACCTGTTGCAATAGGACAAAGGATAAAAGAGGGTACATTTGGACAAAATACAAGGCAGAAACTTTTATCAGAGTGATGCGACACCAGCATAGGTTGCCCAGAGAGGTGATAGATCCCCCATCCCTGAAAACATTCAGTCAGGTTGAACAGGAGCAACCTAATCTACTTTATGGTCCTACTCACTGCAGGGGGATTTGACTAGATGACCTCTAAAGGTCCCTTCCAATACAGACCATTCTATGATTCTGTTATTCTAATGAGAGATTTTTGAGAATATCTTTCCCACAGCTTCATCCTTATATTATTGTGATACCAAGCCTGCTAGTGCATTACATTAAAACACTATATCGCTTCATTAACATTCAAAAACTTGACATAAAATTTTTAAGATCAGAATTTCTTCTGATTCTTTTTCTTCTTTTTAAAATCAGAATATGATTTCAAAAGCAGTAACCATCTAATTTGTTTTTTAAAGCTTTTAGTGTTTGTGGTGTTTCAGCTTTGCGTTGTAAGTAGTCTGCATGGACAGTATTGCAAACTGGTTTTCCTGCAAACTCTGATCATCCTTAAATGATAATTTTTTAGATAATTAAGATCCTAAAGATACTTTTTTAGTCAATTCTTCAAGTGTTAGTAGCCACTGAAAAATCATGTTTGAAATTTTCAGAGATGAGAGCGTATTTGCTGACATTTTTAAAACCATCATTACTGTACAGGTTTGACAGCTACATGGTTATGAAACTGTCCTATTTCATTAATAAAATTCTGTGTAGTTACTTTTAATTCCCAAGTGAAACCAGAAGTCACACAATCTTGAGTGATATTTTCAAATAAAGTTATGAGGGGCAATGAAGACCAACACCCAGAATATGATTCCTTCCCAGCATGGAACAGGTTTTTGTCATCAGAAGGAGTATAAAATTTTTGGAAGTGACTTTCTTCGTTCCTATTAGGAAGAAAACAGTGTAATGTTGAAATAATGACAGAGGGTCTCTATTCATAGGACGATGACCACAACTGAATCAGAATACACAATCTATCAAGTATTTAAACTTTGTCACTAATTTTTATTAATGTGAATATTCTTATTTCCTTCCATTCTGATATGTATATTTGTGTATTTATATATATATATGTGTGTGTGTGTGTATATGTATATGCAGCCTTAGTGGAATTTATAAGAGGTCATACAAAAAAAAATCAAGACATGCAGTTTGGCTCACTGTCATATCAGACATGTATCAATGAGATATACTTATGAGATCTGTGATTTTTATCTCTTGAAAGAAAGAGAGAAATGGAAACTTCAGCTACATGAAGGTGTTCCTTGGTTTAGATTTGAATTGGTTATTTCAATGAGCATAATATGATTGAATTTTGAAAACAAGAGATAAAAACCTACTTGAGTAAATATAAATTACATGATCTGACACAACATCAACCAGATTTTAACTAGTCTGGTTGAAGGCATTCTTTTGTATGCTGAAGCATTTGTTTTGAATCCTGGCAAGGATGGTATTAAGCCAGAATTATTCAGAATAAACTGTATTAAAGCAACACGTATGAGTTTAAAAAAAATAAACAAAATCCTGCATTCAGACTTAAGACAAAAAGTTTTCTGTTTCTTTACCTTACTAGTGGCCATTTTTCTTTCCATTTAGTTAGGGTGAAAATTTTATCTATGCCTAAGAAAAATATATATAAATAATTCTTTCAGAACATGGATGTATTTAATTTCACTTGGCATGCTATGGAAAACTGTACTCAGTGTTTGTAGATGATACAGGAGAGGAAGACAGAGAATCTCCCTCATTGTGTGCATGTTGAAAGTCCTTCAGAATTTTGTTTTCTTTATTGCTGTCATAGGTAGTTAACAATAAACACTAACAGCTTTAATACACTACAGGTTCTTAAAATAAATGTACAAAGGGAGCTCATTAACAATAGTTATTTGGGATAGAGGGCAGTAGACTGTGTTAGACTTAGTATTAACATTTATTTTACATTTCCATGTAAATAAGATAGGTTATGCATTGATAGACACAATTTTACCTTATTGGAGAAAGACAAAATAGATTTTGTATGAAGAAACTTCACTCAATCTGAGAAAGACTAAAGCAGAATGATTTGTTTAAGGCAGGCTTC
This sequence comes from Sturnus vulgaris, assembly GCF_052056855.1. Lineage (NCBI taxonomy): Eukaryota > Metazoa > Chordata > Aves > Passeriformes > Sturnidae > Sturnus > Sturnus vulgaris. The sequence continues at coordinate 28,662,334 of NC_142246.1, forward strand.
AGTTTTCACTTTTGTAAAAACCATGCTGTGGCATGCCCTTGATTTTATCACCTCCCTTCTGAAAAATTGTGTCACCTGAGCAAATAAATGCATTTTCTTATTCCACAGTAGCAGCAGTGTGAAAAATAGCCCAGCCTAATGCCTTCATGTTTGAAACATTACATTTACTGTATATATGTGCTTTGTCTAAATTTCTAACATTCCTTTTTACTAAAGCTACATACATAAACTGTGCTGTTAATTTCTAGCTGTTGCCGTCTGCATTTTTCTGCAAAACCGGTTTTATTCTCACATATCTGGCTGTGCCATTTTCAGTGGATTTCTTAAAGAGGAATTATTTTTATTTTTATTTTACAGAGTTACATACATGGAAGCAGCCAGGCTCAGTTTGTGGCAGAGTCACATATTATTCTTCTACTGAGTATCCTTCAAACTGGTGATAAATATTAAAAAAACAAGATGAGGCACAGTGTGTTAAATAAAATTGCTCTGGCAGTGAGTATCATTGAACATTTAAGCAGGTATTGTATTTTGGCTTACTTATTATATGTCGAAATAATATTCATTGTTGTTGCTATTTATTGCCAGGTAACATTGGCATTGCTTTTCACCTATGTGCACCTTGTTATCTCCTTTATTAGTGTTGTGCCTGGTTACTATTCTTAATTTTTTTTCTTTTCAATGTTACCTTTCCAGTGGCAAAAACTGATTTTCTAATTTTTTAAATTGTTCTTATAATAATTAAAAATTCAATAAAAAATAATTTTAGTTCTTTTTGCTTACAAGAAAGGCATACAGAAATTTACCAGCTGTGCATGAAGATGATTTGTCCTTCCAATAGTACTTGGATTTTTTTTTTCCCCCAGCTAATCTAAACAGTTTACGACTACTTCTTGAAACAAATAACTCAATCACATTTTTTCTGATGTCACCTCCTCACAGAAAGACTTTGAGACCTACTTTTACTCTTTCAGTCTTACTGAGTCAGAGAAAGTTAAGTTTAGCTTTTCTGGAGAGGGGGTGGGTATTTTTCAATGAAAGTTTTAATAAAATTTCCTTAAAAGAAAAACTCATATTCTCTCTGGGTTTTTTTAAACCCTGATTCTTAACAGCTTTATTCATTGAATGCGAACTCTAATCATCATTAACCATTTTTGAAGTTTAATTGTTCTATCACAAATACCTTTCTTTGAAGGGAAGAAGTAAAAGAAAATAATATTTCCCAATCTGCAGTAATGGATGGATCCGAGTTTTATGATCATGGCTACTCTCTTGTTCTCTCTCTGAAGTTATGTTGACTTAAAACCTGCCCTTTCTCTAACTTCTCTATCTACCTTCATTTTTGGCATTTCCTATCCAAAGACAACACCATCATTACACCTACATTACATTCATTTGCCTGGCATCCATTTTGCTACCTGTGAAACCTTTTATGCTTCATAAATAGCCATTATTAATTTAGTTTCAAACTTTTGATCATATTTTGCAGTGCAAATCTAATATTTGCAATTGGACTGGAATGCTGTTTCCAGTTCTCTGTCTCCCAGTACAGGAATATTACAGACTTAATTGAGCAAGTCCCACAAAGAGACACAAAGATGATTAGGGGATTATCCTGTAAGAAAAGGCTGAGGAAGTTGGAACTGTTGAACTTGGAGAAGACTCAGAGAGATCTCATCAATGTGTATAGATACCTCATTGGAGGAGATGAAGAGGAAGGAGAACAGACTTTCTCAGTAGTGCCCGTTGAGAGGACAAGAGGCAGTGGACTAAAATTGAAAACCAGGAAAATCAGTCTGAAGACAAGAAGATGCTTCTTACTGTAAGGATGTGCAAACGGAAGCAGGTTGCCCAGAGGGGCTGTGGAGTATCCATCTGTGTGGAGTTTCCACCTGAAAACTTCCAAGTCAAAACTCAGGGATTATTTCTTTAAATGCTACATTTTTAAAAAAGTACACAGAGATAGCTATCACATTTCATGTGAAAAGTTTCTTGTTTATTAGACAGAGTATGCATCTTACTGGTATCATCTTTATGCTTTCCTTTGTAGAGCTGCAATTTATGTTTTCACGGTTTTCTGCTCTTCATGAATTGCCACAGTTTAAATCTGTTATCTAAAACAATCCCATTGACTGCTTGAGAATGAGAAAAGTAAACCCCGAAACCAGACAATATTAAAAATAAACAAAAATTTTATTGATGATACATTTTCTCTGACTCAGGCATGAAAGTGATATCTTTTTGCTGGCAGATACTGTCTTTAAACCAGGAAGTTGGCTAGCTACATTAATGCAGCTGTCTCAAAGAATCCTTTCAGTGATGTTGTTCATTACCACTTGCAGAAAGAATTCTCTAAGATTTCATTTCATGGCTCAATACTATTGAGATGAGTTTTTGGTCACACACAAATTTCACAAAATCTTTCACATGAAATCTTGACAGAGTTTAACAGCTACTTATGAAAATTAATATTCCTTTATTCTTTCCATGTTGCTAGTAATTATGAGCTGCTCAATTGCTTCTTCATTTTTTTTTTAATTCAGAAAGTGTTGTTAAAAAATGTGGGAAATAGAAAAAAAAAGTGCCAGATTTATTTTATCCTTTAGAAGATACATTGAATTTTAAAACAGGACATTAGTATTCCAGTAATGTACATGTTTCATTTGGTTGCTTCTTTTTACTTTGTAGTAGTAAGCTTGTCACTTCTCGCCAGATGTTGAAATGCAATGTTGTATTTCTCTATAAAGTGAATTTTTAATACCTTGCATGAAAAATCGTGAATTTCCTTTTCATTTCTGTATTTTGTTTTAGATAGTGATTCTACCCCATCTGCTAGATGATTTCTATATAAAGATCTGGTTTTCCATGCTGTAGCTACATAATTAGGACTTGAGTAAGAAGGACTTGTGAAAATGTCAGATACTCAGTTTAAGTAATTTAATAAAGCAAAATTAAGTTCAGTAAAATCTATACGAAGTTACTGATTACTTACCGGGTATATATATCCACATCCAGTGTACTCACCAAGGACTGGTAATAGGGGTGAGCTTAATTGGCACTAGGGGTGGGCTGACCCTGGCTGGACAGGGGCCCACCAAAGCCACTCAGTCACTCTTCAGCTGGTCAGGGGAGAGAAAATGTACAAAAAGGCTCATGGTTCAAGATAAGGACAGGGAGAGACTCAGGGAAATTAATTGAATTTACTACCAATCAAATCAGAGAAAGGTAATGAGAAATAAAAAACAAATCTTAAAACAACTTTCCCCCCACCCCGCCCTTCCTCCTAGGCTTAACTTTACTCCTGATTTATCTACCTGGCCTCCCACAGTGGTGCAAGGGGATGAAGAGTGGAAGTTGTGTCTAGTTCATCACAATTGTCTCAGCCTCTCTTTCTTCCTCAGGATGAGGACTCATCGTACTCTTCCCTTGCTTCCTTCTATGAGAGAGAGTTCTCCACGAACTTCTCCAGTGTGAGCCTTTCCTGTGGGCTGCAATTCTTCATGAGCATGTAGGAGAGAACAGTGAAAAGACATGGTTGGATATCAAGGTTGAATTATTAAGGTTGGAAAATACCTCCAAGATATCGTGGTGCTTGTATATTATACTCTTCTGTGACTTCCAGGCTATTACTTTGAACAGTTTGTATTATGCTGACAAGATGACTCTTACTCAGTTTTGTTCTTTGGCTCTCCTTTGTCTTGGAGACTTGACTTCAGGAAATAATAATGGAAATCATGTAAGTGTTGGTTGAAAGGGGTCTCAGAAAACCACATGCTGCAATCTTCCTGTTAATGAAGGATTATCACCAACACTGGAGATTGTCTTTCTTGGTTTTGTCTGGCACAATTTTTTCAAAACTTCAAGGATAGAGATCCCATAATCTTTCTGGGCAGTTTCAGATGTGAAGTTGCTTTTCATCCAGTCTGAACATTCCAGACTACAGTTCATGGTGCATTCTGGAATGAATTACAATCTTGTCTGACGTAACATTTTGGCTTCCCTTTGGATTTCTATTGCCAGCCTTATAGAATTAGTGGAATAGCTTTAGTGAAGCTTTCATTAAAAACGAACAGAACACTCTGTGGAACAGAGGTAGGAGATCCATTATGATTTAGCTTTTTATTGAGTAGGAATAAAATAAAAGCCAAGTTTGCTTTTACGTATGCCACATTATACCTCTTTGTTCACCATAAATCGACAGGTTCAAAAAAGTGTTTAAAAAGAAAATATTTTTATCATTATTTCCAGAGAAAAAGTAATATGGAATAAGAGTTAGGTATAAATTTAATTTGAGGTTATATCCATAAAAATATGCTGGTCTTTTCAATCTGCTTTCAGTTTTCTTTGAAATTTGCCAATTTTTATATCTTCCCAAGAAACAACAAAGCCTTGCTATCATATGCAATTGGGAAGGAAGTGTTTTGTAATATATATCCCCACATCTGCTTGAAAATCACGGCTTCAAGCAACTAGGTTCAATTTACACACATAATATTTTGGGGGATTTTAGATTTTTTTCAGTATAGAGACCTTCTGATGAAGTAGAAAATTTATCAAAGTCATTACAGAAATAGAAGTATAACTGCTGTAGAATAAATATGGCACATGACACAAAGAAAACTTATTTACATAAAAACATGGAATACATATTTTTTAATGAATTTTTGTTTTGATAAGTTATATAAAAGCAGTAACATATGTGGAGCTGTGAACATGGAAGACATTGTGCAGTCTGCAATTCAAGGTTTTGCTTTTGAGGAGTTGGAGTATCTCCAAGGACCCTAGGACTACATAGCTTACACAAAGAAATAACTGTTCACAGTTGCCATCCTGGTAAGGCAGTCTAATTGTGTGCTAGATATCCAGTTCTACCATGCAAAAAGAGCACATATCTAAACACATTTTGATTTAGCAATAAAGTCTTAACATTTTCTCAGGTTATCATCGGTTTGCATCCACGTGTATTAGTGCAGCAATGACTTTAGAACATAGGGAAAAATTGTGCAAAACAGAATAACCAAATGAAATAAACGATACAGGGATTTTTCAGCCAGATCAACCATAAAGAATGTTACAGGTTCTAGTCATCAATTAATAAATTCTTACTTCTTTTTAATCATTTTTTTGAATTAATTGTGGGATAATATTCTATAGCAATTAATTTTCAGTGTAAACTTCATGTAGTATGCAGAATTTATTCCTTTAAGATATTTTTAACCTATTTGCACAAGAAATATACTGTGTGACTATAGTATAAAAATAATGGGAAATAGTCCATTCTCTCTCTTTTTTCCCTTCTATTTGGAGCTTTATAGAGATCACCAAAGATACTTATCTTCTCTCCTTTCCAACTTGAAAAATTCTACTATTTCCTAAAGCAGAAGACATTTCAGGCTTATGGTGTCTATTCTTGCAACCCTCTTCTGACAGAAATTGGGTCACAGATAAGAAGAGTCAGCAGAAATGATCGGGTACTAATAAAATTTTTTAAATTCTGAGTAGTGTGACATTTTTGGAGAGACAAGAAAGAGGAACTAAAGACAAGGATATTGAAGTACTGCTGCTAGAGTTATTAAGAAAACATAGAGACACAAGAGAGATAACTTTGGAATGAGGAGCTGTCATTGCCTAAGAGAAATGACGTATGGTAAACTGCCCAATCAGTATTACTGTTGTAATTAACTTCAGTTGAATACAGATAGTGTATGTGACTGCTATAACCAGAAAGGCATTGAAGTGTGCAGTGTTCAGCTGTAAATATTTCTCTGGGTGTCAAGATACAGCAAGAAAGATAAGGAATAATAATGTTGGATAGGCTGTGTTGAATTTGAAAGATTTCTTAAATTCTTTTATTCATCCTTTTTGTAGACACTACTCAGTATTTCTAATGAATTTTCATCAAGTTTTTATGTCATTCCCTGGAGAAATAAAACTGCTTTGAACGTAATATGTCATAGTTTTTTACCTTTTGTAGTGACAGTGAATCCTTACTATAAGGGGTAAATTTAAAAGTAAATATTTTCATTATTGAAGGAGTTTCAGTTATTAAGCAAACTATTTATTTATATATTTATTGTATCTCCTATACAGGTGATAAACCTACGCCATTATTATAGGAATTAGCAGTTATGATTAACCTGGTACGTTTTCTTATTGTTACTATTAAACTTAGCATTGATGCTGATTAAACACTTGCACCTAAGTAATAATGGAAATGTCTTTTCAGTTTCCTAATTTGAATTCCCAAGGCAAAGTTTAATGGGACAGCTGCATAGGTGTATACGAGATAGTGATGCAAAGGGAAAAGACCAAACCTTTTTGGTAGCATTCAGATGACACCTATTATGAAAGAGACTTCCTGTCCTACAGAGGGAATTTAAATTAAATGTATTAGGTGCCTTTGTGGTGTGAAGAAACTTTTCCATAGGATGAATGTAAAGAGATTACTTTCTGTATGTCAGAGTCACTGAGCATAAGAATCTGATATTTTGAGTCAAAAGTCAGTCAGAATACTCACTTAGCTCTTAGTAGTAAGATTCTATCACTTGTGCATCAATATGCACAACTAGTTGTGTGTTCCCCAGAAATTATATGGTAAAGTGAATGAGGTTGGTAACTAAAGCAGTGAGACAGGGTTATTGTATTCTTGATCTTAAGGATAAGAGAGAAAGAAAGAGGACCACTGTGGATACACATTATAGCATATTTAAAAATGCTTCTTAATTAACTTTGGAAATCAACATCCAAAGCAGCAGAACAGCCCGCACATTTTTTATTATTTACTTTCATTAGCTGTCAGTACTGCCTTTTAAATTTGTAAGTTATTCTGATTCTTCTGGAAGCTGTCTGATTCCTCCTAAATGTAATGAAGCATAAGGAGGAAATCATAGCTAGAAAAATCAAGACAGTTTTATATTACCTAAGTCTCCTACTGCTTTACCTTAATGCATAATATCACCCTTTAGAAAAGACATTAAGGTCCCTTAAATGTGAGAGAGGGATGCAGAGACCTTAAATTTACACTTGGGCATTTGTTAACACAACATGAAACGTAATTCATAATCTTTCATCTGCTAATTACAGTTCACTGGAATTGGTGAAGTACTTTCACATATGGCATGAGTCCTCTGCATGAATTTACCAACTCTGAACTTCAGTGATTTTCAACCATTTTCAATTTCTGGTTAAAATTTTCCAGTGGAAGTGCAGACCCCTGCAAAGCTAATTTAGCTGTCAGCTGCTCTGCCAATTGCCCCATTTTTATTTGCCTTTTGCAGATAGCTGACTATGAGTCCACACAACAGGCATTCACTGACCACAGGCTGAAGACATTTCTAAGGGTTTATTTAGGCTTCAGTTAATTATTTTAATGGATATTTTAATGGTAAAGAAACATTTGCTTGAATGGCTAAAAGATGCAGAAATGTAGTCCAAAGTTAAATGTTTTACCTTTTGGATCCACAGATACCTTTCACTGAATGGAGTAGTCCTCCAGTGCATTCAGCTAAGAAATAAATTATATTGCCTAGATCCTAGCAATGATGGAGAGTAAAACAGCAGCCTAGACTCCTACTGATGATGACTTATGGTGTAGAAAAAGAATGTGTGATATTCTCAAAAATATTTGTAGGTTTTTAGGGAAAGCAAGAGAGATTGTGTCTGCATGCAAGTATCAAATGCGTGCTAGAAAACAGATGAGACATACTAGGTCTAGTGTTCGAAGTAAAATGCTTTAAAATAAGGTAGATCTTTGTAATACAATGTTAGAATACTGAGAAAACTATATTGCCTCATAAATACTTAAAAATAGCTTAAATTAAGTTTGTTTTAGGAATGGTATCTGTGTTTAAAAGTTAAATTAAACTGTTAAGAAATTCCCTCATTTAATTTTTTCTCTGGTATGCTTAACATTAATGAAAGTAAAGTACTGTTATACATCTGTCTGTTCTGGAGGTTTTTATACTTTTGTTATTTAAATATTTATTTGAAATATATATTTGAAAATTTAAGGAAATGGATTACAAAATATAAGTAAAGCTAGAAAAATATGTGGGGCAAACCACACTATAAAAATTTGCAAGGTGGACATGACTAAACCTGGAATTTCATCAGATGTAATCTATACAACCAAAAAGGACATAAATAATAAATGTAAAAATAATTTCCCCAGCATTAGTTTTAGCTGATCCTAAATGTGAATAATTAGGATGTAAATCAGGCTGAAAAACTCCGAATGTTTGATTAATGATTTAACACAAACTTAATCAGGTATCTCTGTGCTCCATTTTGCAGCTGAATTAAAACAGATCCCAGAGTCTTTTTCTTCTTCTGAATCTTTTATGTGGCCATTCCAGTCTCAGGTATCTAAGAGCACCACAAGAGCAATGGTTCCATCAGATCATCTCTGGATTATAAAGACAGGTTCATAAATTGAAGCTGAAACTAATAAAATTAATAATAAACTTTTTCATTATAGGAAATTCCATATTAGTATGAAATCTATTCTCTGCTCTGTTAAAATGATGAAAAAGCATCAAAAAGGAAAGTGGTATAGTATAGTTGGTATTTCAGTGGTTGATATGCAAACTTTGAGCTACTTGACTCTTGTGTGATGCATATTTCAAGGAGTTGAGAGAACTCTGGTGCTAAGACTTGTGTAATACTTCCTAAAATTCTTGAAAAAACAGTCAGTGTAACTGAAGCCAAAAGGTTTTAAACAAAAAGTATGTTCAGGGTTGTTGTTAATATCATTACAACTGGACTTCAGACCATTAAAAAATACTTAAATACAGTTTGATTGTGTACAATTCATCCATAAATATATAGTCAAATAAATAATTTTTAGACTGTTCTCTGCTTTATAAACTTCTGATGTAGGAATCATCCGTCTTCAATGAGATGATCAGCATAGTAGCCCTCCTGTAAGGGGCCAGCAAAGAATTTCTAATCGTCACCACCCCCAGCAAAAAACCAAACCAAACTGACAAAAAATAAAACCAGAAAAAAAAAAGAGAGAGAGGAGACAAAACCACTGTAGATCTTTCTGTTGATCATATTACTTCTTGACAAAAAAGTACGTGCTTTTATTTGTTCCATGTCTGATAAACTGAACCAGCAATTTTTAAAGATTGCATGATAATCTATCCCCATTTTAGCTAACAGTAAACTGAGCACAGGCTCAAGTGGGTGAATATTTTGTTCTCTAGTTTTTCTTGCTCATGTGTTATTAAGCAACTGCGTGATCTGCATTTTAAAAGGTAGTTGTTTCTTTATGTGTTTGTAATGCTAATGCCAGATTTTGCACCCTTGGCAGAAATACAAGTGAATATGAATGAGACCACCAAAATTTTTTCATGAAAGTAACCAAATGCTAGCCAAGCTATTTTCTCTCCTTCTTTATTCCTTACTTACTATCAATTAAGAATAAATTTGTGATGTAAAGATATAAATTATATATTACATTAATAAACCTTGGAATGATCAGGTTTTCTTCCTTTTGGGCATTCTGCAATTAAATTTTCAATTAAAGTATGCTAATAATAAATATCCCAAATTTACTAGCAATTAGTTTCACTTTTTAGGATATCTATAATTTTGGATTTTATTTATCCAATATTTTTTGTTTTGTTTTGTTTTGTTTGGATGTGATGGTCTCGTTTTTTTCCCTACTTCTGATAAAATATCTTGATTTTTTTCGAGGTGAATTTTTTATTCTGTTGCTGCTGATCATTTTTTGTATAAGCTTATAAATTATGATGATCACTGTCTTTTTCATCCTACTTCAAAATTATTGTTCTTCCTCTGTCATAATTCAACACCTTTTCAAAATCTCTATGTAAATAATATGTTTTCAATTTTTATGAAAAACATGTATCAGCTGGGAAAAGGAAAAGCAGAAGTTTCTTATGTAAAAGTGTAATAATTGGAGAAGGTATATAACAGGATTTACACCAAAAAAAGTCACTAGAGGTATATATTTATCAGAAAACATGAGCATCTGAATTTAAAATATTTGCTTGCCATGGTTTATCTGAGTGCCACATTCCCCTCATCTTTTCAAAATAGTCTCATAATGCATAGTGAGGCAGATAAAGAGGAACTGGAAAATAAGTACCTCTTTTGATACATCATTTTTTTGCAGATGAAAAACTGTCCAAGTAACCACTTAGTAAAATTTTACATTCTGCACCGTTAGAGAGTTGTGATACTGTAAAAGATTATTTTCAGAGCTGGTACTGTTGCTTTGTGTTGTAGAATATCAAAGTAGTGTAAAGGCATAACAGAATGTTAGAAATGAGTGAAAAATAGTAACAAGCTATATATTCTGTAGGAAAAAGCTAATTATTGTATCAAAATGACAACTCAGGTTAAATTTTTATTTTTGCATCAGAGAGCTGAGGCAAGTACCAAACACAGTGTTTCAGTGTGACTGTGAAGCTGATGTCATTGAAGGTAAAAGGCAGCCAATGAGGCTGAAAGCACAGCAGTGATGACTTAAGTTAGAAAGCAACAACTGAAGCAAAAATAGTGACAGCATGAGGAAAGCTTTAGGGGTAATGATGTGAAGCTCCAAGAGAGGGGGGGAAAATAGCCCAGCAAAATTCAGGTGGTTACAGATCTATAATTCTCAGTTGCAGAGCAAACAACTTACTTTTGTGAGACTGTTGTTCCTGATGGTGAGAAAAGTGAATTAAACTCATGGTCTAAGAAAATAAGAACTGTGTTACAGAAGAGATGTCTCCCAAATGGCTTTTTAGTGCGTGGCTGGTTGGTGTGTTTCTCAGAAGCAGCCAGGTAAGGGACGTAGCAAAGAACCACATTATATATTGATACTGCATGAGATAATCAAGCAAAAAAAATAAACAAAACCCAAACAAACAAAAAAACCCCATAAATAAAAACAACAAAAAAACCCCCAAACAACAACAACAAAAAAAACCCAACCAACCAAACAAAACAAAAAAAAACACATTTACAGGGCATTTCAAAACCTTTGCAAAAAGTAGCACTTCCCCAAGAGGACCTGGTAGGTTACCTTTACATCTTGGGACTAGGTTTTTTTTTCCCATGACTGTTAAACTCAGGAGAAAAACACTACAATAATTCTAAATGAGGAATTGGTAAAATAAAATTATTAGATAATGCTACCTTAGGGGCTTTCTTTAATAGGGTAAAAATATATGTGGATTTTTTTTTCTCAGCCCGTTTTGTGACAGCTGCATCAATGAATTCATATTTATGCTTTTGGAACATTGGAAAATAAAGAATTTAATAATTCTCATGACATTCTCACCAGTTCTTTTTTCCTACTGGAAGCATAGCAGTAGAACAGGAGATTCCCAGTCTCAAATGTTCGTGAACATAAATCTTAACAAGTAAAATTTTTAGAAAGCAATTTTTGTACCATGGATTCCAAGCTTAATTTTTCTCAGAATATTTTGCTTTTTTTTGTTTTAATATTTTATAAAGTGCAGTCATAAGTTTATGGAAGACTTGAATGTAACCAGTTATTCATAGACTGGCTCTGTGCCTTCCAGCTTGTACATGTGTGAGGAATTTAGTTTGAACTACTAGCATGTTTTTAATTAGAGCTTACTTTAGGACTGTAGGTTGATGTCTACGTCAAAGAAGTTTCTTCATGTTGCCTATTTGCTTCTGCCATCTTTCACCATTGATATTTACTTTTTAAAGTCTTGTTGTTCTTAGTTTGACTTTTCTCAGTTCGTGTGTATAAAACTTGGAAGTCAAACCTGAATCAGGCTGCTCATCTCCATAAAGTGTGATTGTGTTAGCATTGGCAGTTTCTAAATCCTTTTGCTCAGGCTCAGCTCAATTAAAATTTTACAGTGAAAATTTCAGATGTCTTTGAACATTTTGGCCTAATTTTGAACAGTCCTAAAGTAAAAAATAATAATAGATTACAATTAGTATAAGTGTAATGTTACAAGATGCAGATATTACTTATGGATCTAGCACGTTTGAAGTATCTTCTTGAATTGTGTGCATAAATAAAAACATCCTATTCTGGAAGTTTGTAGTCATCATTCCTGGGTTAAGTAATGTTGAAAACTCCAACCTTCTTTGACCATCTGTAAAGTGTTGAAGCTTGTGTTTCCTGCTATTGTGACCTATGACTCTCACAATTCACACCTGCTTCAAAGTGGCATTCAGGCTTGCTTCTGCTTCAGAACAGATGTTATGCACAGTAGTAACCATTCCTTTTTGTTTATATGGTTTCAAATAAACAATTAAGAGAATGGCTTAAGAGCTTGCTAGATTAGTGAAATTGTTTTATCGTTATGTACTTGTTCACATTTGTAACAGTTATAATGAGGCAACAAAACACTGAGAGTGACTGAGGACTTTGCCTCTGAGATGTTTCTCTGCTAAACTATTAAGCAATATGACACTAAAGAGGGAGTTAATGTCTTATCTAAATGCAGAGAAAGATAAACCAGTCCAACTGCTTCAGTTTGTGTCAAATAACCAGTGAATTGTGTGCAATTGCAGTGAATGATTTCTGGATCTTACAGTTTTCATTTTTTAAAATCCTTTGCTACCAAGATACAGAATATTTTAAAATACTGGGAAACGGCTATTTCCATAGGTGTCCAGAATTTGCATCTTACTTGATGATTTGTCCTTTAAAGCATCTTGAACATTCTTTCATTTTTTAAAAAATCCAGAATGCACAAAGAAAAATCCTACACATTTTTGCCACAGGTGAGTGCATCAGCACAGTACAGATTGTGATATATCAATACCCTCTTTCGTTTTATGAACCTGCAAGTTGTAGTTCATAGATGTACCTTTGTGGCTTTCTGAGGTATCCACACATCTGCTGCTTTCCTTGACAATGGCAATACAGATGCTGCTATCACCATGGGAATGGTACTCCTGAATGAAGCTGCTACCTCCAAAGGGGATGTTGGAAAAAGGAGAAGTAAGTTGTACTTTATAGCTAAGCTAATGCTTAGACAATTAAAAGACACTGCGAAATTACAAGTGAATATATGATTAAGTTTTCAGAAGGTCTGGACCTTAAACCAATGTTTACCTTTAGTTGTTTGGAAAAGAGGAGACCACAAACATTCTGTTGATAAAGCTGCATTCACATGAAGTAGTAACTGTAAAAATATACTTTAAGCATTCTCAGCCAAGGTACAGCTTGACACAGTATTTCTACTACATTGTATAAATGCTTTTTAGCTCTTGAATTATATCAGAAGTCAGTGATATAAAGAACAAGAGTTTCAAAACAGTTTTCAAAATGAATTTAGGCATTTAAGATAACAGCATCCAAAAGAGTGTGAAAATTCTTTTAGTTGGTAGTCTTGCAAGTATCGTGTCTCCAGAGGAAGGTGGAAACCCAGCAGTAGGTATAATACAGAACATATCCTAATCTGTAATGTCTAAAGATATTTAGCTTGAAGTGCAATTTTTATGTTTTTCTGAATTTTGTTATTACTCCGAATATTTGTGAGATTTTTTTGTCAATGAATTACATAAACACGCAATATGAAAGTGTTTTATCCAGAATCAAACTTCCTGTTATATCAAACAAGGTTTTACTGAGTATGACATAGGTTGAAACAAATATGCCCAGCTGCCTTTGCACCTTTTATATCACCTAACTTATTTTTCTCATATAAACCATTGAAGGTCTTTGGAAGATACCAGATTTCCTACACTGCCTCCTCTTTCTTTTGAGATCAGTTCTTTAGCTTCCCTTTAATACACAGTATTGCAGATAGGGCTGGCCAGCTATTTCCTTAAATAGCATTCTAGAACTCTTCATAATAGCTGGTTGAATGGCTAGATCTCTCTAATCTCTAGTGATTTGAGGGTCTCCTTCCACAAGCTGTAGATGTGTCATTAATTCTGAATATCTTCTACAGTAACTAGCTTTAACAGTGGTGTCAAAGGATACAGTGACATAAGTTTAATTGGAATATGATCTTAGATCTGGGCCTGTGAGCACAGGCACAGTGAAATATCAATGGACTGCAGTAAAAATTCAGGCTCTTTGTGGCCGTTTTGTGAATGTTTTCTGTGTATCTTCCTTGTACCGTTCATGCTTCCAATTTATTCATCCATGCTTGGAAATCATATTTGTGAGTGGTGATTTCTTTATAATGAAGTGTGTTTATTAGGTTTGTACATGGCTAGTTTTCTCAAAATAACTGTAGAAATTTTATATTCCAGTTGACATGTGTCACTTTCCACATGGTCAGTTTTAATGAAAAAATGCATCATTGTCAGTTTCCTTGGCTTCACGTTTGCTCATCCTTCGCTCAAAGGCAGCACACTTTTGAAGCATGAATATTGCAATTAAGTAGCAAAGAGTTGGATAAAGTAGGAATGGTATAAGAGGAGTTTTTAAATTCAATGTAGCTTACTAGAATCAAAACATTATCTAATGTTGATGAGCTGCATCTCAGTTTATAACGTGTCCCCTTTTAAAAAATTTTGTGTAATAGAGTGGGCTTTCACAATCAAGAAAGCTTTATGCTATTATTTCACAGGATGCCGAAAGCTATTCCAAATATTGTTTGTTAATTTAAGCATTTAATTTGTTAGTTCATTTTTTGTCTGAAAAGATGCAAAGCGCTTTCACCTAGAAGGTATCAGGAGATCTACATCATTGTTATTTACCTTCAGAACCTGAAGATTTATATTGCTAGTGAGCTAAAAGTAAAAAGTGATTTGGCTGCCAGCCTCGGAACTTAGAACAATTTTTAGCCATTAATAGCTAGATAAAGTAGTTACTAAGCTGCCTTTACTGCTACTTCAGCCATAGATGGTTGGCTAGACAAAACATGATTCCATTAGCCAAGGGACATTTTTCTAAATGTAATTTAGAAATAACATTATATTTGATATGTATAATTTAATGGGTTATTAAATCCATTATCAGCAGTAAGGTGTTTGCATCCACATACATTTGACTTTCAAATTTCTGCTTATTTCTTGAAAATACATTTTCTCTGGCAGGTTATTTTTTCCTAATAACCATAAATATTATTTCCATATCTATTTGAAATCCTGTCAGAAGATAGTGGGCTTCAATAGTCAAGGCAGTAACATTTTGTATTTAACTGTGTCAAAATTCTCTATAAATGATTGACATAAATAATATTCTTTGTAAGGATTTCAGTTTTAAATCTTTTATATACTAATAAACAAAGTTGTTTTTTTTTCCAGTAATATGTCTGGTAGGCCTTGGTCTTGTGGTCTTTTTCTTCAGCTTCCTGCTGTCAATATTTCGCTCCAAATACCATGGCTACCCATACAGGTAATCTGTCTTTAAATTCTCATCCTATAGACTGTAATAGCTTTGTATAAGTTCAATAATTGCTTTCAGCTAAACAATCTTTAATCTTTACCACTGAAGTCAATGGAAGATGGTAGAAGCAGGAAGAATGGTGATTAATTTAAGCAAACCAAAAAGGTCTGGAATGCAGCTGTTAGCATGACTGTTAGATCAGTTAAAAGGGTTTGAGCACAGATACAAGACATAAGCATAACCCTGAAAAATGCAAAAAGAAACATGCTTTGGTTTCTAAAGCATTATTAGATACTTATTTTTGTATAACTAAGATTTATGTAAGACAGGGCACAAAACAACAAAGCACTGTATCGTGCTAAGATTTGACTTCACTAAAAGTACCCTTTTCTTTCGCCAGCCACACCATGGAGGAGAGAAAAGATTATAGTTTTTCTGAATTATACATACACCTGTCAGTTAAACAGTTGCAATTTTTCTGACAAGTGAAAGAGTAGATTTCTCTGATTAAACCACATGATTAGTACAACAGCCAGTTTTGTATTGTGTTATATTCCACTAAAAAGGATTCAGGCTTGCAAAACCAACTTAGATCTAACATTTCAGCTATTACCTTACAATTTTCTATTAGTTTTTACTCTTAGACATCATAACTATTTTCATTTTTTCAGAGATTGGTCTCTTTAAGCTGTTTAATTGACATTTAGGTTGCTTCAGATTAGTTTTATTATTTAATAACACTGTACTGAAGACAAAGAAATCCTTCCTGTTGCCATACATACACAAGGTATGCTCCTGCTTTTTAGTAATTTCTGCTAAGGAAAGAGGTCTGTAATGGGCCAAGTAGCATCATACTGCAAAATTTCATCAGTATGAAATAATAGTTTGCCATTTGGGATAGTCTGTCCTGCCTCTCAGCATCCTCTCTGGCGATTACTTCTAGCATGACTGACTTGGGGTGAAAGGCAGGATACAGTTTTTCTAAGAGCAAGGTATTCTTACCTTCCATTAACTGCTTAAGTCTTAAACTTTAAAGAATCCGGATTTATTAATATAATCTGCCTCTCAAAGCTCATTTGAGAAGCATTGCTAAGGATTGGCAACCCATAGTCTGAGCTCCCCTCCATTTTCTCATAACAAGTTTATTAAATGGAGAAGGCAGTGGTGATGGCATGTTCCTTGCCATGTCATTTATCAGTTACTAAAGAGACCCTGACAGCTGTACTAGTTTCATTTTTAGTTCATCTTAGGAATGTTCATATCACCTATTAATAGCATGCTTATATATGTGTGCCAGATCTTGCATTGCCATTGTGAATGTTTGCAGTAGGGGTTTTTGGCTGCTGTCTGGTACCTAGGATGTCTGGTGCTGAACAGCATTGTGAGCATTAGTGTGCTCTGTGAGTTTGCATGCCAACACAGTACCATTGGTGTTAGTGCAAACTTAATCACTGAGTATACCTTGTAGTATCAGGTATTATAAGCTTTGGGAATCTTAATTTAAATAATGTAGGGCTTTTCCCTGTTTTCTTGCTTATCTGTTTGCTGTAAATACTAGGTGGAGTGGATTTTTTTATTTTATTCTCCTCACAATTAATCTGTAATTTATTGAAATATCAGATATCTTTTAATGGGAGTGTCTAGCAGCAGTAGGAGGCCTATGTAGATTTCATACCTCTCTTTTATTATCCAAGCTAAGAATAAAGGACAGCAAGATCTGGGGCTTGGGGGCAGAATTCTATTAAAAGTTTAGTTTTTAAAAGATTAATTTGATAGTTGATGCATATCGAAAGTAAGTGTACCTGTTAGTATGCTAAAGCTGGTTAAAAAAGAAATAAATCCAGGACAATGCTGAAAAGAATAATTCATCACAATCCTGATAAAATGAACTAGTGCCACATCATGTTGTTACTGTGAAAAAATTATTAGATCCATAAACCAAATTCTGTCGCAATGAGCTAAGTGGACGCAATACCACAATTTACAAATCAAGTAAATTCATAAAGAAATGAACAGTATGTATGCCTAAGTACATAGGAAACATTTAACAGCTGGCTAAGTGTTACATGTTTTTTGGTTTGTTTGTTTGTTTTTTATATTACTGCTTCTGCATGATTAAGCAAGATCTTTTGGGCTTAGTTGGTCTGTCCTAGATTGTTCCAAGCTTTCATGGTAAAAATTAATCATTCAATCTTAAATCCTCACTCAGTGCAGAACTATTGGACACCATCATTAGAGCTGATCCTTTTGCTCTGCTATTATCAAATTTCATTTACTAGTTTCACAAAGGTGTAATTCACTTATTGGGTCCTTTCTAGTGTTAAATCTTTCATGTTTTTGTTGGTCTGTTGGGTAGCTCTGACCCCATTTTATTTTATTTTAAATAAACATACTGTTGATTCTTTGACACGTCAGTGGTCTCAACGTGTCATCCTCATCACAATCCTGTGGAGTTTTTTAGAGAAACCTCTTTGTTTTTTGTGGATAGTTCTTATGAATTTTAATGAACATGCAAAACACTAAGGAGGATCAAGTATACAAACTGTTATTTTCTCTTTCCCCTTTTAATTTAGTATCCTGCATTTTGACTTCAGTCATATATGCTAAAATACATTAATCTTCTTGTCTGAATTCCCTGAGATCTTCCGAGAAGTTCCATGCCTCATCAACTGATCCCAGTGCAGATATATCTTAAGATGTGAAATATGTCTATTCTTTTCCTTTCACTGGTTGTAGATTTCACCTTGAAACTATCAGTCTTTATGTGATGAATTGTCCTCAGGCTAGTAAAGCTTTGCCTTTAACAATACTAACAACAATGCATACTAATGATCTGTCAGGAGAAAAGTAACATTATGTTGGCCTGCCTAAAGCAACAGTTAAAGAAAACTGAAATTGCTTTAATGCTGTATGAATGACCTCAAGCATCAACTTCAACTATCCTACTTAAAAAAGAAAAAAGTTCAAATGTCCTAAATTGTTTCTGTTCTCTGGCACTGAACAACTAAATCAGTACATTTTTGAAACATCATGCATTGGTAAAAAGTGGAACAGTAACACGACCTGCTATGCATCCTCTTTTCTGCAGTGACCTCCATGTAGCGAAGATAAATCAAAACAGAGGTGGATAAACATAAAACCAGAGCCAAAAACTGGAGAAAGACCATTATTTCTTTTTCTAATGGGGTCTGTAAGGTGCTCTTTAGAGGGCATGTATATTGGAAGGGACAGTAATTTTGACAGACCCTTTTCGATCCACTTCAGACATTTCTAATTCTGATTTGATTCTTTCTTTCACAGGATTCTCTTCTTGAAGGCTAGTGTTGGGCAAAAATTTGTTTGAGTAGTTTGCTGGTAAAATACTCTTATACAGTATAGCATTGAAATGGGAAAGGTGATGCAAAGTGGGGGTCATCATGAAGGTTACTCACTGAGTGAACACAGTCATGATGGATGAGCTCACATGCAGCAAATCTCTCTGCTAGAGCCATTTTTGCCATAGCAGGACTTTTTTATGGTTTTCTAATCCACCTTTTATATGGGAACAAGATGAAATTTTTCATTTTGCTAAAACTTTCACTTTAATTGATACCATTAACTATTGAAAGATTATGTAATAATTTTATTTTATACTGTTGAGCATTTTCACTCTATAATTCTTTCTGGATAAGACAAATATGTTGATAAATCTTAGACAATGTTTTCTGGAAACCTTCTCACCCCAGTAAAGTGAATAAATGATATATTAAATACCAGATATGCAGTGACTGAGCAGTAAAATGTCATTATATCAACACAGAATTTCATCTTTCAATGTACACACACGGGAGTGACACAGAGACTATTCTTCACTTTAAGCCAAAACCATGAACTCCAAGTTGACTTTGCTAGTTAGGAAAGAGCTTGGAACTCTGGAAACTTAGGTAGTTTCAGCCCAAAAAGGATACAGAATATGAAAAAGAATGAGAGAGGATGCTAAGAACAGAAGATATCAGGACACAAGCACAGTGTTATATTACTGGGAATTTTAGGCATGTAAATATTTGTAACACTGCTTCAAGAGGACAGGGAGAAAAGTCTTATCCGTGCTTTACTGATATTAAAAAATTTCTTGGTTTTTTCTTTTTCAGCTTTGGCTGCAACTAATTAACTGTCCTACATTGTTGTCTCTGCTTTGTTTTCTGAATGAAACTTCTATGAAACAGTTTCAGTACGCCTAACACTTTAAATTGTTCTTTCAAGCCTACATTTTATCACTTGTTGTTTTAATCTCAATTTAAATGAAATGAACACCTGAAAATTCCGTTTTCATAATTTTTCATTAAGTAGCTTTTGAATTTTTTTAGAACCTGCCCTGCAGTTGAATGTTTCATTATCCAATTATGCTTCATAGCCATTATATTTCAGTATTATTTACAAGAGTAATGTGAAATTTTTTTTAGGTAAACTGTAAGAAATAATCAGCCTTCTGAACTATATATTGATGGAATGGAAAATAAATATTCTTTATTGGCTAGCAGAGAAAATTAACTAAGCTGTGCAAAGCATGGTAAATAAAAGATGCCTTATTTTCATCAAAAACCCATAAATGTTAAGTCAGACATGAAGTATTCATTTATTGCTTGGGGAAGGACAGTCAATGCAACAGGACACACAAATTGCAAGATGCCCCAGAGCCTGAAAATTCCTCACATTCACTGTATACACTTCTACCCTTGTTGTAATTAAATTAGTTTCAGTAAAGAAATCCTGTAACATTGAAATTGAAATTAAATGCAAGTGAATAAAATAGAATAGTTGTTTCTTGGAAATATACTGGAAAAATATTAGTACATGGAACAAATAGTGTTTACAGACATATGAAATTAAATTTATTAATAAACATGAGCACTAATAACAGTTTTTTAGATATTTCATGCACAATTAAATTGATTCACCTTAAGTTTATGAATTGGTAAACCTATTTCTGATAAATACCAGGATTCACAATTTGATCTATAGTGCCCAGCAAAATTAGCTACTTTCTTTAAAACAGCAGAAATCAGGATTATTTTAAAAGACAGGAAAACAATAATACACAGTTGTCAAAACAAAGCCCTTACATTGAGTATTTTTTATACTACTACTGTTAATGTGGCTAAACAGTCTGTTGTTCAGGAAAGAAGCTTCCCATGGAAATGGAAAGTAACACAGAGTCTCCCTCTGTTCATCTAAACTATCAGTGTGCTGAATTCATGAAAATTCACAAACCTCCATATTATTCTCTATGGGAAGTGTTGACATCCGTGCTGGTTTCTAATCCTTTAAAACATGGGTGATCTGAATTCTAGACTTCTGGATCTATAGCAGGTCTCTTAGGAAGGATGTGCTTCTTATTGTGGCCAACAGTTTGGATGCTCTTCTCCCAGTAGGGCCTTCCTTCTGTAATTATTGCCATTAAAAATGCCTCTTTTTGCATGTATGCCTTCCGTGTCTTACAGTTTGCCATTTACTTTTACCTGTTTCTATCCATTCCCATCTAGTTTATGTCTGGAGTGGCACATTTTAACCAGGCTTTCCTGTTCTGCTTCACCCTGTTTTGCAAAAGGGAACTTGTTTTCTTTTGTGGGAGAGATCTGTTAGCAGATCTATCCCAACAGATGCTGTCCAGTTTGTTACTCTTGATGTTTTTGGAAACTGCCCACCCCCCATCTCCTCCTTTTGGCTACTCTATGTTTTTTTCATGGTGTTTTGGCTTTTTGTAGTTTTCTATAGTCAAAGGATAGTGGTGGGATTGAAGTGACTCCTGGAGCTTAATCACTCTTCTGAAGTAGGTTCACATATAGCAAATTGAATAAGATCACTTCCAGGCAGATTTTTTGACAGAGGGAGCCTCCACAACCTCTCTGGATAGCCTGTTCCACTGCTCTCTCACCCTTGAAATAAGAAAATTTATCCTCATATTCAGATGGAACTTGATGTGTTTCAGCTTTCTGCCCTAGGGTTTTTCTTTCTTTGCTTAAATTTTCTTTTTTACATTAGTTTTAGAACTTTCAGTGTTTCTCTTACCTACATTCTGTTTCATGTCTCTTAGCTCCTAAAAGTGCAGTTCCCTTATAGACAGAAATTAAGGATCAGCAACTGTGGTAGTAGCAGCTTGCTATAACTGTTGTATTTGTAATTTTTTGCTGTTATATCAAGTCTTTTATGCCTCTTAAGCCTATAAATGCTACCTCTCTGATTATTGACATTTTCAGCCCTTCCCACCCTTCTCTCCAAAATTTTCACTACTATTAGTCCTCTGTCTTCTCCTCACAGATCCTTTCCTATACATGGCCTTACACATCTGTTCTAGAGCTGGGTTATGGTTTTAGTCACATGTACTCGGCATTCTTTTATTTCCCCCTTCAGCCCTCTACAATTCATCTCTTCATGAAGTTGTTCTTGCTAGCTTTTCCTATTGTTAATCCCTTCACCCTCCAGCACCCAGCCAGTTGCCATCTGTTCTGCCTTGGTTTGTATGTCTTGTCTAACAAGGTTGTCAGCTTTTTGCAGCTGTGAACATCTTTATACTGATACAGTCTTTTAAGTTTGTGGCACTTGTATTTATGTTTTGTAAGGATTAATTAATGCCATGAATGGAAAAACTGGTGAAATTACTACAACCTGTATGCTAGTGCACACAGCATATCTAGGAGCTGAAAGAGCTACCAGGCAAATCTAGAGGCTGTATTTCCATTCAGTAGTTCCTTGCTTGTGTGTTTGTACAGTTATTCCATAGTCATGCACAAGCCTCTCTCTCCGTGTTCCTGTTTCCCAGTCTATGGGACTTGGTAAAGTACTTAGAAAGGTGTGACACATGATACATATTTACATTTTAGAAATACAAAGTTTCCTTCCAGGTGTAAAGAAACAGCAGTATCATTAGAAGCTTCTTACTTTATTAAAATACTAAGAATTTAAGAGTCTGCAGCCTTACGGAGCCTTGCCAATCCTTCTATACTCTCTCAACTCTGGAGCCACTTCAGCAGTAAAAGATGGTTTTAAATAAACCTGAAGCATCCCCTGGGAGAGATTTCTCACTTCAAATAGTAAAAGCAGATGCAGAACTTGATTAAAGAGAACAGATGTTTGAAGAGTGTTTTGCTTTTTAATTTTTTAAATAGGCAAATTTAGGTTTCAATTACTTATGTTTTATTTGATAACTTTCATGCTTGCTTAGTAATCACTAAATGGAATATAAAAACTTAAGAGATTGTTACACAAATGTCAAATGACTTTTCAAATTAATGTTTTGAAGTTCTTATTATTCTTTTCAAATAATGTTGCTGCTATGTTTTATATGCATTTTTCAGCATTTAATCATGTTTTCTTTCTTTTCAGCTTCTTAATTAAATGAATTCAAGCAGGATTCATTTAGAGCTGCTTACCATGAAGATAAGCTATGACTGCTATTTTCTGCCCACCAATGTTACATGTATTCAAGAATCTTTTGTTGATTCATCTGTTTTTGTGATAATTTATATAGTATGGTGATAGAGAAATGAATGCAGTTTTATGCAATGAATGCGTAATTTATAGAAACATATAGTACATATCTTACTGGGAAGTGCTAAAATGTTATGAATATTGTGTGCTCAAGAATTTAAATAAATTTCAGTATCATGGGCTTCTGTTTAAGTCTTTGTTATTAACTGTACTACATGGATCCAAAGCGTATTTCTGAGAAATTTCACCTGAAGTTTGTTTTGAGATGTCTTTTTGAACTGAAAAAAAATAATGTCAGTTCTTTATGTACTATTAAGAGATAGACCCTGGTGGAAACTATCATAAAATGACTATATCTTACCCTCACTTTGCTTTGTAACAGAGTATTTGTACAGAGTCTCTGATAACCTCTGCTGAGTCATTAACATAAGATTGTATTTTACACATTTTCATCCTGGAGTCCTTTTCCTGACTTAGCCTTGTGTAGAATACATACATTACATGTTCATCTCTCTCTTAAGTGAAAGGATACAATTCATAATGGAATTCGTTGTGGAATCTTGAAGGCAAGAATTCAGTCAGAATTCAGATCCTTTTAAGCTGAGTCTGTGGTGATAAAATGGGAGGGCAGGGGGCAGCAATATTTCATAGCCCAAAAAATGCTTGTCTTCTGAAGTAGCAACAGGTGGAAGGTATTAATGATGTTTGTAACACTGTGCAGGCAGCTCTTTGGAACTGGAGTTACAGCAGTTGCCAGTTTCATGTGTCCACCGAGCTTTGTGAAAAGCTTATATAGGAATTAGTAAAGCCTTTTAAAAATGCCATTTTTTAGCTGGTCATGTCTCATGTTATGTTGTGAATTGCTCATAAATCTTTGTATACACCAACATAGTATATTGTCAGTGACTCAGGAAACAAGAATCATCACAAAATACCTCAGTCCTACTTCTTTTCCTCCCTACTGGTAGTTTTCCTACTGGTAGTTTTCCAACGAGTACTTTTCCAAGTACCAATTCACTGTCTGTAGCATTAGGAATTTCCTAATTCATAATAAAAAAATGCCTCTAAATATGGAGATAAGATTGACTAGACTTTATAAAACTCACTTCATCTAATGCTTTTACCCATTTCTTCTCCAGAAATACTGGTATGTTAAGAACTGGGAAAAATTTTTGGGCAAAAAAGAAAGAGGAAAGACAGCTTACATTATACACAAAAACAGAGCAAGACCTACTAGTTATCCTAGTGAAAACACTAGAAGGTTGTAGAGCAATATTTAAATTAGTAGCCAAGTGAAAAGTGAAACTCAAAACACCTGGTTCACAGACTGATGTGGGCTGTGAAGGGGGTTGTAGGCTTTTCAGAGGTGCTTCAGCTGTTATTCAGGAAGGCAGATCAGCTTGCCAGTGATTCCAGATGACAGGTACCTGCTAGTGCAAGGAAGCCACGACAGAATTTGCAAGAGCTTTATGTCAATGCTAGAAGCTTGAGAAAGGGATGGAAAAATTAAATTGTATGGTATTGAACAACAGCCCTGGTATAATAAGCATTCAAAGCCCCGGTAGGAAAATAAACAAATCAGTAGGATAGTTATCAGGCTTATGACATAAGGATGGCTCAGCCAGATACGCAGGTGACAGAGTGGGGTTGTATGAGAAAGATTACATAGAGTGCAACAGCACATCCATCTTACAGGAAAAGACTGGAAAGTGAAAGAAGAAAAAGGGCAAGTTTCAGACAGGAAGTAATAGGGAGTAATCTCAAGACCTCATGCTAATGAGGCTAAATATTTCAGCTTCTGATGAGGTAAAGGGTTCCAGTGACGCATAACTGCTGTAGCAACTAATAGATCTTAAATAGTATCCAAATCAAAAGCAGCAGCTTGAGTAGTGCATGGAAGCTAACATAGTATGTGAGAGGTATTCATGGGATAGCTACTCTGTAAGAGCAACCACAGTACAGTAGGGTAAATGTTGTTGCAAGACAGGACAATCAAAGTGAAATCTGAAATAAATTGGAGTGTCTTAGAAATAAAAGGCAGTTAATAATGCAAACAAACCTACACGCCTGCTCTCCCCGCCAAACAACAAACAATAGGCAAAAAGCAAGACACCTACAAACAGCCTGGTGGCTGCTTAATACTTCATTAGAAGCACAGACAAAATATGTGCCACAATTCAAAAAGAAATAAAAACACAGCAGCACATAGGTCCAGTATAAAACAATAGGTTCAAAAAAATAATCTGAAAATTATGCTTACCATGGTAGCACAAACTTTTTAAAGTAAACCCAAAGCAGGGAACTAGTCAGAGAGTTGATGACAAAGGTATAAGGAGAGGTACCCATTGATAAACACTGACAGAGAAGCCAAATTATCTGCAGCAGCTAGGCCAGAAGATTTAGGTCAACATTGTCTGACATATTCTGTGTAATTCTTTTAAATAGATAAGCTAGGTGCTGGTAAGATCTTGAGACCAAATGGCATTTATCAAAGAGCTCTGAAAGAAATCACATGTGAGACTGCAGAACTGCTGAGCAAGGTGCCTTCACCTATCATTACAGATTGCCTCTGTGTCAGAGGACTGACAGATTGCCAACACAGCTGTCACCAATAAAAAGGAGAGTCTAGAGGGAAAGCTAAGCTACAGACCAGTGAACAATTTCCAGTCCTGATG
The DNA here is from genome assembly GCF_052056855.1 of Sturnus vulgaris. Lineage (NCBI taxonomy): Eukaryota > Metazoa > Chordata > Aves > Passeriformes > Sturnidae > Sturnus > Sturnus vulgaris. Next base: position 28,687,762 of record NC_142246.1, read on the forward strand.
GGATGGTTGAGTTGGCAATAATGAGTAAGCTTACTGAGAGAAAGGATAAACATAGTCATCTGAAAAAGGCATAGGACTTGTATAAAGGATAATTTAAGTTCACAAAGCTTGTAGATGGCTAAAATAGTGTCTAAATAGCCCAAGGATAAAAATGGCTTGGTAAGGATTTATTAAAGAACCTAATATGGAATTGGAAGAGGTGTCCTTCTCATGACTTGAAAACCAATTAAAAGATACCAAGAGATGGATAGGGCTTAATGGTCACTTTTTGCAGCAGTAAAGTCAGAAATACAACCTTCCTGAAAACTGGTGCTGGGACCACTTGAATACATCTTCATCAGTGATGTGTAGAAAATGCATGTGCAGTGCAACCTGCATTACAGATAAGCTCACAGTACTGTGCTGATAGGGAGAAAAGTCCACTAAAACTTTGATGAGTAAGACTGGGATGTTTTGATGGGTAAAAACTTGTAAATACATCTAGAGAAAAAAAGAAATCATACCTTGTTCAGCTAACACTCAAGACAAAGACATAGTAATAACTGAACATGTTTTAGTAGAGTTGTCGGTGTGCACTGACAGCCAAAGAGAAGATGTTTGGTGTCATCAGCTTGGGTAACAAGAGGGGACAGCACTACAACTATACAAAGTCTCTGTGGATTCCTATTGAGTTCTGTATGTAGTTCTGATCTACACGTCCCAAAGACAGAGCAGTTCAAGCTACAGGTGTAGATAAGCAAGCAGTGTCTCTTAACTCAAATTCTACATAAGCAGGAGTATGGTACTAAAAAACTTAAAGTTCATATTTGCAGCAGTGGACACCTAAAAACTTTTAATAAAAAGAAATTCTTACTCAAAATATAGGCGATTAATAGAAGCAAAACCCTGCAATTGAAGTTGCAAAGAAAATGAAAAAAAAAATCACTATTTTTTTAAAATTAAATTTAACTCCAGATACTCTTCAGAAAAGCCTCTCTCCACAGTGATGTTAAGTGACATTAACAAGGTTCAGTGCCCTGTTAAGGACCTAGAAATGACCTCCACATGATAGCAAGTGTCTCATCAGGCAGAGTCACACAAGAATTCAGGACCTCATTCTTAAATGATTTAAGATGTCCTTTGAGAAACTCTGGGAGTTATTCTTCCAGTTCTTTGTAATACATGAACAACTGAGTATGATTTTGCTCTCTGTTTGGTAGTACTGAATAACTATATTGAAGAGAAAAATGTAATATAGACGGATTCTCCAGTGTGAGCTGAAGATTTTATACTTTTGTTGAGGCTTTTGAGGTTTTTTTACTCCCCTGTATTCCTGTTGTAGAGGATTTTGACCCCCATATCTTTCATTTCCAAATGCACGCACACATGTACAAAGGAATGCCTCATTAGGAGTTCTTAATGAAAAGGCTTCCTGCTAGAACATCTCAAATCCAAGACGTTCCCCTACACTCCATGTATGAACAGGAACACTGTGTTTTTCTATGAAATATGGTTACACGTTGCATAAACTAAGAGCTGTGCAGGTTCAGAACTTGTTGTCTGTCATGTGGCAAACTGAACCCTCGTCATCCGTAAAGATTGGTCAAGCAACTCAACATTCTTTGACATTGTCACATGGAGACAGAGGAACAGAGCTTTATGGAGTTGTTTTCAATTGTATGTTATCTATGCTAAAAATTTAGCATAGGTATTTATGCATAAATTCTGTGTCCTCCATTTACCCCAGTTAACTATACTACTGTGCACCAGATAGAAATTTGGGGTTCTTTATTCATGTCACCTTTCTTTTTGCAACACAATAAATGCTTCTAAAAAGAAGCATCATGCTGTATTTTCAAGGGATGTTTTTACTGTGCATTAACACAGGTCTTTATATTTTGACATTACTAACTTTTATAACATTAGGCAGTGCTGATCCCTCTAGAAGTACTTAAATGAAATAAGGAATATTTTTCTGGTTTGTATTTAGCCTTTCTGCCTTGCATTTTAAAAACGCATCACAAGTAGATGAAGAAGTAATGAAGAAGCCTTAGAAGTTCCAAAGTTGGAAAGCTTTGTTTTATCTTCTAATAGTTACATTTTTGCTGTCGGAGTCTTACTCTGGAGAGAAAAAGAGCCTCAAGGTAAGTCATTACCAAGCAGTGCTTCAAGCAAAAATGATGCAAAATAAGAGTTTATATAGGCTGGAGAGCATACACTACCATAAGTATTTGTTTCCCCTCCAGTAGCACTTGGTGCGGGAGTTTCTTTCTTTGGTTTTAAGAATAGAGAACAGGAAGTTTTCCATTGTGTTTAAAAAGCTGATAGAGTCCTATTCGGAATTAGTTTGTTTTATTATAGTATATATTTTCATTAGCAATAGAGTCATTTAGCAGAATGAAGGTAAACATTCTGCTAAATTATTCCATTGCTAATGAAAATATTTACTTATTTATCTAATTATTTAGATAAATAAATTTATTTATCTGAAAATGTTTTCATTGGTCAAAGCTAGTGGAAGTTATTGTTAGTATTAGAAGAAGATTGTAGCCAGTTTTTGCCCTCAGAGGGTTATCTACTACCAGCACATCTAATAAATCACCTCAATTCTAAGTCTGCATATGACCATCTATCTGTGCCTATAAAGTCTTCCCTAGTCAAGGCATTTGAAGCTAGGAATAATCATACCTGGTGCTGAACTGCCTTTAGCCCTTCCTTTTCTATAATTTCCCACTCTCTTCAGCTGTGTTTAACCATTCTTTCCTCCACCTCCATCTTGGATAGAGCCATGGCAGGTTGATGGTCCAACTATGATGGTACTAAAAATTCTCTTCAAATAATTGCTGTTCAGATGCCCTGTTTTCTCCAGGCTTTTGAATTTGTATCTCGCCACTTTTGAGCAAAAGCCACAGTCCTCGAATGGATTGTTCTGTGACTTTTCAGAGAATTTCATGAACTCGGAGGTGTCCAGCCCCAGGCCAAAGCTCCCTGCCCTTATACCCATATATCCCATGACTGCAACCCACGCAACCTCTTTTCCTTACCAGCTTCCCTGCTGCTTTCCTTGTAAGGTGATACTCTCAGAAGAGGGCTGGGCTGGCCCAATCCCCCCTCACTTTGAAGCAGAATGATCTTTCATTACCACAGCTTGCACATTATAAAATACCAAGAGCAAGCAAAGCTAAAAATCAGTCTCTGCTGTACAGTCACATCAGTCCAGAGACCTTCCTGCAGTTAGCAGCCTATTTGTTTCTGGAGGACAGGCTTAAAGCACAACAGAATAATAGAATAATTTTTGCAACAGCTTTGCAAAAATAAAAATTTGCAAACAGTATTTTTCATGCAAACACTGCAAATACTTGCACTTAAGATGTTTGATCAACATATAATGTGACAAAAAACTTGAATACAGAGAATATGTAGAAATAGTAGAGTAAGCATTTCTCCAGCACTTCTCATTCAGGGAGAGCAGGATATAGTCACAGTTCATTGCTTTATAATGCTGCCTCTGTCCTGAAGCCATTGCAGGTTCATTTCAAACTGAACTTGTAGGTTCATTTCAAACTTTCAAACCCTCACAGCTAAAGTTATTTAGGAATTTTTATAAATTCTGGGAATTTTAATGAGCATTTTAAATGCCTCAAGTTAAGATATTACTGACGGTAATGGCACAACTTCATCCTATATCCATTCTGTAACCACATCTGTCAAAACCTTTAGCCCATCTCTCCTGCAGGAGCTATCTTAGCATAATTTCCTCAAAGGAAGTTTTCCTGCTGAGCCTGTAGCTCCTTCCCCAGACTGGTTTCACAAAAAAAAAAAAAAGTTTCAAAACCACAGGCACATAGCAGTAAATCTGAAGGCTGCATTTTAGTTCACAGAATCAAAACAATGAAAGCATTCATGCCAGTGCATTATGACAGTAAACGAAGCCACTATAAAGTGTAATTAAGGCAGATAGATAAAACTGAAAAATCTAGCCTTCACGGATCTAGAAACAGGGTTTTTTCATGTTTTAAACTGTTGTCAGATGACTCAATTCTTAAAAGGGTCAAGAAAGTTAGTCTTAAATGGTTACATAGCTAAATATCAAAATATCATATGGTCCTAAGACCTCTGTCCCCACAGAGATTCCTGTCAGGAGAAATCTGAATATAATATACAAATAACCTACACCTTTTTTCCTATGCATTCAGGGATATTTGAATGCCTCTAGAGACTCTTGTTTATTATAAAATTTAGTTTCATGAAAAACTGAAAAAAACCATTTTGATCACTAAGAGCTCTTCAAAGGAGGTGCATAGTATTACAAGGCATAGCACAATAAGCCAAGTCCACCATCCCATATTAAACCTGCCTTTCCTTAAAATCCCCCAAATTAATGATCTTTCTTTCAGCCTTCCTTTTTTTGCCAAATCTCTGGTATATTAAAAATCCCTCCAAATTTACTGTTCCTTCAAGAGACTCTCTACTGCTAGCAGTGCACCAGTGTCATCACTCGTCTTTCTGAAGTGGCTTGGCACTTTCAAGTGTCATTCACACTGAGGGATACCTTAGGAAGTGCATTAAGAGACTTTGTTTTCACTTAGTTGTGCTTTCTGGGTCACACTTCCTTTAAACACCTCTTCTGTCTGATTCATTTCAGGAAAACATTAACATTTAATGTCATTACAGGCTTAAGTAGATATTTATCATCCTCCTGAGGGAAGGAGTTTCCTTTTTGAAGGCTGCAATCTTTGTGACATTAATATAAATCAGCACTGAAAGGTGCTCTATTGTGTCATGTATTAATAAAGACAAAAACTAGGCAAGATAATAGAGATAAATGAAGATGTATAGCAAAATGGCTTGAAACAGACTAGCTTTCAGCACAATTTTCAGATGGGGCAAGGCAAGCAGCAGTACTCCTGGGAATGTCAGGAGTCCAAAAGCAAGAGTACTACTCAATATTTAGATTTATAATATTATTATGTCAGTGGATTTATAGATAAATTACAGGTACAAAAAGTACTCTTAATACACACCAGCTCTCAATTACCACATGCTAGCTGCAATTAAATAACAAGTATATCTATGCAAGCTTTCCTGGAGTCTGCTTGCCATTCTTCTCAAACCAATGTTCGCATTATGAAGAAATAATGGAATTAGGTTTCCCTCTCCCCATAAATATTATTTGCATTCAGATATTCTGTATGTAGAAAATCCTTTATTTAAACTTCCACAGGTTAGTTACAGTCAATAGTATCCAGTATTCAGGTAAATAACTGATAAGTCTACTCCTAAATAACATAAGTAAAACAAGAAAGCTGTTATGTATGATGTAAGGAACTGTTGGCATTCAGTTCTCAGTGCTAAAATATGCACAAGGAACCCAACTGCACTATTTTTACAAGACAGAACACAAAATAAAGTTTTTGCATAGTACTGATGATAGGAAATGTCTGGGAAGAGTTCATTCAGTACAAACTGTCTACACAGAGGATGTTGCACGTGATTTGAGTTTAACAGAACAATCGTAGAGTAATTTGGCCTGTGCATCTGACATGTAGCCTTCTATGTAATTAGGATTACAGCTCTATGAGATACAAAATAATGAATCATCCTGTTTTATAAAAGCAACAATTACATTTTACATTGATCTTTTCTTATGCAAAGTAGTTGTCTTCCTACTTAGCTGAATTGATTAATTTCCAATTTGCTTAGTTTAGGAGACTGCTGGGCTGAGATCTTCTTCATGCATGCTACCAGCAGGCACACATTTGTGCTAATTATCAGTACCATCTTCAAAGTCCTGATAAAAAATATCGTGGCAAGAACAAGAGCATTTAGTGCTTCTGATAAAGAAATTAAATCAAGCTTACAAGTCTCATAATAGAAAGCAACTTTAAATTTACAAGTTATGTCTCCTATACTTTCCATTGCAGTTATTAGTTTCAACACAGGACTATAATAGAAAAAGAGGTCAGGCAACATGAAATAGAAAAACATGGAAAATTTCCAACTATAAAAACAAGTTATGAGTTTCCAGTATTTGCAAGCAGATATGAGCTCCAGAAGATGGTCAAGGTAACTGGAATGTAAATAAATACACCGGATCAAAACAAGAATAGAAAAACTCCAATGCATTTATATACTATTTTTCCCCTCCACCTGCATGTAGTTGCATGTCACAGGTGTTGTGATGGAAGGCACAGGCTGCTTTCCTCCCAGCCAGCCAGAGTTCCAGGAGTGAGGATGTGGTTCACTCTAAGGGTGCTGCCCCTCCTCTGCTGGCACAGCATCAGGCAGCAGCCTGAGGAGAGGAAAAGGGAGCCGGGTTTCTACAGCACAGTGACATTTAAGGCACTCTTAAGAAGCAGAAGAGAGAAGATGCATACCTAAAACCCAGATATGTTACAGCCTAACCTGTCCAAGGAGAACACAACAGACCATAGAGTTTCGTGGGATTTAAGAAAATCACCCACTGAGCAAGCATACAGTGGGAAAGGTAATTCTATGTTAAATGACTCGTGTTGGTCCATTTTCATCACAGCTCCACATTCTTAGAGTACCTTCATAAACCTCAGCCTTTAAAAACTGTGTGCCTTTGTCATCCTAACTTCAAGGAGAGAATAGAAACAACTCAATTTCAACTATAAAGAAAATCGGGAATCTCAGAGGGATGCAGCACTTGAAATGGCTTCATATGTCCTGTCCAGGAATTCTGACAAGGAGACATTTATTTTGCCCTGTCGATTTTCAGCATAATACCAAAAGGTCTGAGTCAACAGGATATGCAAGGAGTGCTTTGATAAAATTATAACAAACATTTGCACACCTGTTCATATACCAACAATTTTCAGAAAGCAATGCACCAGTACCGTCCCTCAGCTGTGCCTGGGACAGACTCTGCCCTCCACAAAAGCCTCTCCAGCACTGAGGACAACCTCTGTCACACAACACTATAGCTCACAAAATCCACACCATCCACCTCTCTTAAGCTCCTTGCTCTCTGCAAAGCCTCAGGTGCCTCCTCCTGCTCTTTTACTCCCAGTAGCTGAGCCCATTTCTTTCAGCTGTTCTTTATTCATGAAGTTACCTCTGGCCTTGCCCCCAGCATGTTTGTAAATCCTAGTGGTGCAAGCATAGGTGTTAATCAGAACCCTAACAGAAGCTGAACTTGTTGTGTGTGTGGGGAACTACCTTTTAGAGTAGCTAAATTAAAATTAGCATCGGCTATTTTAATTTGAAAGTACTTTCCCTAAAATATGTATATTCATTTATGTGCTATCATATAATTAGATCTATTATCTTCCTAATTATACTAATTATATTATATTAATTAATATGGTTTCCTTTTTTTTTATGGTTATATTTTGTTCAAAGTAGAGAAGAGTTCCAGAATTCAAAACAAAGCAGCTTTGAAACTATCAACATGAACATAAAGACACTGCTTGCACTTCTTTTTTCCTTTTTTGATTGACATCATTGCACTTACTAATATATCTGAGCTATTGCCAGAATCTTCAGCAAAGGATGCATTCATTAAATTTTAAAGCTCGGGTGTGCAGTGAGTGACTGCCTGTGAAATGAAAACTCTGTTCTAGTGAGATTCAAAGCTGAATACAAGCTCAAAGGAAAATTGCTTGTCTTGTCAAATCCTTAAAACTTTGAGCAGATTTCCACTTAATCATCTTCAAATTCACTTGCCTCCTAAACTAGTAATACTTATTTGTAGCATGGCTAAGACTATTTTGTATTTATTGTCGAAGTTGGGCAGTACTTCCAGGTTGATTGTTAATAAGTGGATATCTTTTTCTGAGACAGTCCTGGAAGGGGTGTTTGTATGACTTGAAAAAAAACCCAAACAGATAATCTGCAGAATTCCAGCTATAAAGATGAAGCTCCTATTTTCAGGCTCTGGCTACAAGTTTATGGTCAGGTAACACTTTTCACATGCTTTTCCAGAAAGTATCATGCCAAGTACTTTAGCATAAATGTATTGGGCTTTTTCTTTCTTTGATCTAGCTCCCTTTGATCTAACAGCTAGTGTTTAATTAAGACTAATCTGCTAATGAAGAGGAAAAAAAATTTAAAATGAGAAAATTAATGGTCATGCCGTCACACATAGGTCACCCTCTGACAAGGTCTGCAGCTTTTTCAATGTGAATTCTTTTGATGAACTTACTGCCTGCCATTACTGCTCTTGTCCAAAGTCACAGGGGCACAGTCCATCAAAGTAACTGTTCATGAAATATGTTGTACTGGTGCAAGCTGCCAGGATGAGAGATGTAGTTACACTATTGAGCAGTACTGTGGCTTAATCCATTTCTTTCTTTTCCCTTTAAGCTAAAAGGGAAAATGTTTAAGAGAAAATGCTAACAACTTTAAAGACTGCTACTGTCACTGCACCTCCAAATGTTAAACCCCTGCATCCTTTTTCTGATTGCAATGAAATGAAAAACTTGTAAAAATAAAAATAAGATTATAAATAAAAATAATGCAAGTTCAGTTGCTGAGAGGTCTGAAGCTGTAGGTGACATCCTGCAGTTGTATTGCTCTCTGCAGAACCACCCAGTGGAAACCTACTCCTGATGAGTCCCTGCAGGGATACTGTGCAAATCTGGATAGATATCCAGACATCCTGGTATCCACTCCCTTTCCCCAGCAGTGCTTCCTGGCCTGCACCAGGTGTAGACACCATTATCTGGACCCATCTCAGGGATGAAAGAGCAGCCACCACACCAGGCCCAGGTGACACATGGAGGGATAAGGGAAAGAGGCAGCACATCACGACTGAGGGTACATGGAGCACACCCTTTTTTGCACACCACTCTCACAGCTCCTCTGTCTGGAGGGCTTCTGGAGGAGTGAACGTATCTTCCTCCACCTCTCCCCTTCTTACCTGCAGTGTTTCCTGCCTCTGGAGACAGCTCCAAGTGTGTCCACTCAGAATGGAGGAGCTTGCTCTCAGAAAGAATAGTAAATTCTCTATGGAGAAGTTTATTTAAGTGCTTAATAAACTACAAACATTTAATCTTAATGAAACAAATAATTAAATAATACTACAAACCTTGAAGCATTTCCCATATTGAATCCTACACACTTTGTTGATTCTGTAACTTGAGGAAAGGTAGGCCCTGATGTTGTCTAAAGGAATAAAAAGATTTTAGCTCTTTCTGTGAACATCAAGAAAATGAATGAAAAGGAGCAGCACCTATCCTAGAGAAATGTGCAAGTCACAGTTGTGGTAAGATGTAATATGGCCAAGGAAAATCTGAGCCAAAATCTGAGCCTACCTGGAACTATTGATCAGTTAAATCAATAAAATAATGCAGAGAATAGAATAGAATAGAATAGAATAGAATAGAATAGAATAGAATAGAATAGAATAGAATAGAATAGAATAGAATAATTGAAATTACAATAAAGTGAAATAAAATAAACAAGATAAACCAAATGGATGGAATCCCCTCCAAATTAAATGTCATTAACTGCTAGTCTAATCAATATCTTAGAATTGTATCAAATCTACTGAATCCAGTGGCACTTTTACTAAACTGTGTCTAATAAGCTGTAATGATTGATAAAATTATCCACCATTTGCAATTACACATAAATATTTTATGGGAAAAAAATCACAGTTGAAAAATTTGACTGCTTGACAATTACAATTTGTGTACATATTTCAAGGAAATTAGCTGTAAATTGTAAATAGATTTTGATTATTTATGTGTTTTTAATGTTTCCTTAAATGCTTGTTGATAACTTTTTCTGCTTAGTTAAGCTACACATTTAAAAAAATTCATATTACTGTTGGGAATAATCTTCCTTCTTCTATTCTGTGTGTTAATTTTGAGCAAAATTGTTGATAATTTCATAAAGAAACTTGAACAATTTAAAGGTTCATAAAATCTGATTCTAAAAATCTCTTCACATGCTGATAGCATGTGGAATAGTGTCTGCATTTTTTGTCTTATCAATATATTTGTCAAGTAATAATCTGCATAATTGTTTGGCAGAGATTGACATGGTAGAACTCTGTTACCAGGAGTCTTTGTCTTTAGACCTTTCTCCCCTCTGATGACTGTTTGCATAGCAACAACTTCTCTACTTTTCCTTGATAAGTGTTGTTTCTCAAATAATATAATGAAATATCATAGACTATGGATTTTTTTCCCTCACAAAATATTTTGTTTCATATTTATTTTTTACCTGTTACTGTTGTGTAATTTATACACAAGGATTGGTGACGTGCAGTGTCTAAGTGCATGCAGCTACTGGGGATATAGCTGCAGTGTTCTTCCTTTTTCCTCAGAGTGCCATAAAATCAAAGCATGAGGTGTGTGAGCACATTTTGATATATTTGAAAATATTTATGACTAGGTATTTACAATAAAATTCCAGGAATCTGGAATTTGCCATCCTGATTGCTCTGAAATAATAAAAATACAATGAGCTCAACTACATTCTGCCACTCATTTCACCCTTTGAACCTTTTAAAGTAAATAAAAACTTTACAGATGTTTATTTTCTAAGCATTAAATATTCTAACTGAACGCACTGCACCTGATTTACTTTGTCTGCACCCCATGAAATCATTACATTGTCTTATAAAACTGCTGGATCCTGAAGGTCTCTGTGCTTGTTGGACAGACACAAGAATATCTGCATGCATCACTTATAAGGGACCTTGGGAACCTCCACACAAAAGAGCACTTGGCCCTATCTTTACCATCTTCCATGATTTTTGTGTTCTGTCAATCACTGATATTATCAGAATTGCATCTCATTACTATTCCTGTCAATGCCTCAAGAGGAGAAATCAGTCCTAATGTTTCCACTGATCCATGGAGGAATAGTAAAGCAGTGGGGGAAAAGATATGAATGTACTTGAAGAATGAAGATAATTTTTACTTCTGATGATATTGTGAGATGTTTTGCTCCTGACTGCCTCTTAATTTGCATTCTTTTTATTCTGTAAAGAGAATGGAGCTACAATTTATAACTACCTTTATTTGCTTCTCATCAAATTCCTGGTGATTTACTCATCAAAGAAAAAGGTTTGATTGCAATGTCAGGATTCATTTAATTGCCTTTTGACTTGAAATTCATTTCCTGGAATGAATGAAAAACTTTTTAAAAAGTATAGGTCCCTTGGGAAAATTATTTGGGTTCCTTTAACAATGACACTGATATTTTACAGACTAAAAAGAGGCAAAAAAATCTAACTTTGTAAACACTTGGCACAAAAATCGATGTAAACAATAATATGAGCAAGTATTTATAGAATCTGAAAAGGAAGTAAATGTTGCATAAGCAAGAGAAGAAAAAGGACCTTGAGAAGTGAAGGAAGTGCTGAAATAAAATAAGCTACTGCTGTTAATAGCTTGGCAACAGAGAAAAGCTGCTCCCTGCCTCACGCTGAGCTCTGCAGCCAGGATGGAGCAAGCAAGATGACAGAATCCAGGAAGAGCTAGGAAATGTCAGCAGCAGGGCATGGTAGGTGACCACCCCCTTGTCTGGTTTCCTGACCATGTTTAAAGAGAAATGTATTTATGGAGTTACCAGTAGTGACTACACAGAAAGCCTCACCAATCTCAAACACTTATTTCTGTTTAATCTCTGTCAAGCTGTTTTTCTTAATTCTTATCCTAGACTGGTGGTAGGAAGATGGAAATGGGTGGCCTCAGGTGGCCTCAGAGAGGGTATCCAGTGTGAAAATCCAGCTTATGAGACTGATAGTATCTACATTCAAAAACCCTAGGTAGAGGAAATAATTTGTTATATTCTCCGTTTAATCAGATTTCTGCACACATTATGTTCTCCAAAGTCTAATTACCCATTAGGTTATAGATATTCTTTTACATCTAGGATCATTATAACGATCCGTTATGTATTTAACATTTTTGGATACCCAGTGTACTTTACTGTCACTTTTAATCTTTTTCTTTCCTTTTTTTTTATTAAATCAAGCAATCAGAGAAACCTGGCTAGCTTTAGACACTTTGGTTATAGTTTTTGAACTGTCTTTGACTGTTCTTTCTGCTGATTTACAGGAGCTGCCAGATGATTAAAGCTATATGTGTCCAATCACCAAGAAGTTATTTCCCTTTCTACATTCTGTGATTGACATGAAAGGTGAGAAATGAAAAGTTCAAACAGACAGTAGCAAATGAGATAATTTTAAATTTACCACTGTGAAGAGAAAGCAGAACAGTGCATTACCAAACAGACAAAAAATAGTGCCCCAAATGTCAAAATTTTGACACTGTGAGAATTTTTATCCAATTATGGTTTTGACTTTCTTTTTGATATCAGGAACTAAGATATCATTATGTTGTATTCTAAGTTCAACAAAATGCATTGCATTATTTTTGTGTGTGTGTGTCCTTTGGAGAATTAAATGTGTTTTAATGCTATGCAGAATTCAGAAAATCAATGGGGAAGGGAAGGGAAGGGAAGGGAAGGGAAGGGAAGGGAAGGGAAGGGAAGGGAAGGGAAGGGAAGGGAAGGGAAGGGAAGGGAAGGGAAGGGAAGGGAAGGGAAGGGAAGGGAAGGGAAGGGAAGGGAAGGGAAGGGAAGGGAAGGGACTCTTAAGATAGCTGTAAAAATAATTCCGGTTGAAAAAGATGAGTAAAAGATGGATGATATACAAACAGTAGAATAAGATCAGAAGTGGGTGTAGCTGCTCTTTTAACTTACTAAGGGCTGCTGAGGCAGGAACTGCAATTTACACCCTGAGAATGCATTAGACAGGCAGACAAACAGATTCCTTGCAGAAATGGAGACTGCTGTAGCCAGTCTCTCATCGCTGCAGGCACTCAGAAGTTCCACATGCACAGACTTCTGTTCTTTAATCCGTAGTGGTCCTGGATTGCAAGATACTGTGCTGCGATTATGTGAGTCAATTTATTCCAGACTGACAACCTGTCACACTAATGCCTGCATCGTGTACAGATATGGACAAATATGCACACAACTATGATGCAAATTCAGGTGCCTTTGGAAAGAGTACAGAGATTCATATTTCTTGATTATGCCTCTCATGAGACACTAACTGAACCATATCCTTTCTCAATCATTGTGCTGCAATTCTATTTTAGTGTAAGCTAAGCTTATTAAGTTCCTCTTTAGTAGCTAAAGTTAGCCAGCAGATTAGCTGCTTAGATAAAATTTGGACCACTGTTCTTAAAATCCTTAAACTCAGTATTTGAAATCATAATTGCCCAATCAAGTACTTCTGGTAATTTAGAGTGCAGCATGTTGGTCTTCTCATCATGACAAAACATATAGCCAGTTATTTTTAAGATGTTTAAACTTTTTGGTGTTACTGAAAGGATATTTGTTCTATGTCAAATTCATTAAGCTGTGACATGACTAATAACTGTGCCTTGTCTGCAATATTATATATATATTGGAATATAAGTTCTAGTGGTTGTGTCTGCAGAAATAATTCGTGCTATTGTCACGTTTATACACCAACAAAAAAAAGGAACAAATCCTGATGAGTGAGATGCAAGAAAATTCCTTTTGTCTTTGTGTCTTAGAGCCTCAACAGGTATGCACAGCATCCCCTTTTTTTTTAGAAGTCTCTAGAGCAATCAGGATTCCATGAGACTACATTTCCTGCTTCAGTGAATATTTGGGAATTTATTGACCTGCTTCATCTCATTTGGGTTTATTTTAAGACTTGGAAGAATGAGTAAAAGGGAAAAATAATTAGCAGGCTACACCCAAACCACATAGTGTTGTGATTCTCAAGTGGAAACTAGTGGCAAGTGACTAATAAGCCCTGTAGAGAGAGTTATGCTCTTTTATTACATATTCTCTGAAAACACTGTGCCAGCTTCCCACTACAGAGGGCTCAGAGTGGTGCAGAGTAGGCATTCAATGCCACCTCGCTTTCAATATGTCTCATAGCCTCAGAAATACATAGACAGTTTGCCCAGGGGGCCTGTAATGGTCAACGTTGTGTTCTAGGTGCAATTTTACTCCATGTTTACAACCCTGAGAATAATTCTCGTCATTATGTCAATAATTCCCCCATGATATTGAGTTCACCCAAAAATCCTACAGTATTGGAATGCATTTGTTAGCAGAATAAGAAAGAAAGAACTTTGATTTTTAATAATTACAGATTTTTATTTCAGTCCCAATGTACTTTTATATTTCAAACCATTTGACTCTTCATCTTTGAGATAAATGTAATAAGATTAACCCAGATTTTTATCCCAGCTATTTTAATTTCCATGTACACCATATGCAGTGTTGGATTTGGTCGTGTTCCAGACTCATAATTGCCTTACAGCAGGACCCTCTTTGAGAGTGCTGTGGGATCTAACCTTGAAATACGTCCCTAATAAGACAGTAATGTTTTATACTTTTCCCAAAATTTAGCTACTTGGTCAGGCTTTCTCTTTTTTTAATGGCAGTTTTACCTCTGCACAGCTCGTGGTACTACTGAGGCCACCTCATTATCCCCATAACCCAGTTGGTGTGGTGGAATTTGAGCACATAGCATCCTCCTGTCTGTAACAACTTTGAAAACAGTCTTATGTCTCAATATTTAAGTGGTTAACTTAATATTTCTTGCCTATTTAAAAAAAGAAAAGTTTAAAATTAAGAGGCTATAGGGATTTGTATGAGATTTCCTTTAATATATCAAATAATTCTTACTTCTAGCATTATCCACGAAAGACAAGAAATGTGAAACATAAGCTCTGTCCTCTGTGGGCAGATTGCCTCTGGCAGCTAAAACTGAAGGAATGGACTTCGTTACCCTACATCTCCAAACAGCAATAGTTGCAAAAGTCACAATATTGCCTTAAGGTTATTTCTTATCTTACCAAATGCCTTGAGGGGACAGTCAATCTTTGTTCTCTCACACACATTGAAATACAGCTCACATTCATTTTTTAAGGGAAAGAGAGGTAAGAATTTTTTATATTTTTAAAATTCTTTAGAATTTTTTTAGAGTAAATGGGAATAGCTGGTGCCTGGGTATGGGCAGTCACAGAAGATGTCAAATATAACACAAATATTTTATGTTTTTCTATAAACTGTGCAGTATATGAAATTCCAAAGTTAAAGCAATGAAGAAATATATCTATATTTATATTATATTTTTATTTATATTGTTTATATAAAAAGCAAATGCTCTGGCCTAAGACAGAAGAGAGCCAAGAGATGATGTGTTATCATTTTAACAGCATCTAAGGTGGTCAAGGGCTTTGCAATGGAAAGCAAACCAAACCAGTGCCTATGCTTTGCAGTTTTATAGTCTATAGGTCAATGTTTCCAAACATCTTTGCTAAAATCATCCCAGTCCAACACCACTGTCATGCCTGAATGTCATTCTTGTATGACAAATATAAAACATGCCAGTGATCTCATGATTTGCATTACACATTTAGTCATTTTGATTTAATATCAGGATCAAGGTGGAGAGAGACAGCTAGAGAGAAGTAAAAAAGGTAGAAATGCACAGTAAGAAGGACCTTCAAGGATAGTGTAGTCAACAAACTTCCTTAAAACTTGAGCTTTTCATCCTAGGAAGAGTGGGGGAAATGCCTTTAAAGTCAATACTATATCAGTTTCTATATAAGTAAATGTCATTAGGAAGAAACAATTCAATTGAGAGTCAACAGAAGGTTGTGGGCACGCTTGAAATGTTCCTGGATCATCTCTAGCTAACTCTGAGAGAAGTGAGAAATCAAACAATAAGCCAGACTGAAAAAAATTAAAGGGTAATTTACCTTCTGAAAATGCAGAGAGAACAAGAAATACAGAGAAAGCTGTTTTATTAGAAATTTAATCACTTCTCAAGATGAAGTGTGCTGACTGTTGTGCCAGCATATGGCCCAAGAAGGGAAAAGTATCTAACATATCCTGTTGTCTGCTTGGGATGTAACTCTTTCATCTGTTCAGACATCCAAAAAAATTTCTTCCAAGTACTTTTTTCCTGCTTCCTTTTGTGGTCTGCTTGAATGAAGAAATATCTTCTGAGATGTAATTCAAGCTTTCAAAATGTTTTAAGTCCCAGTTCAGAAGAACCCAGGCATAAAACATCTTCTTTTATAGCAGAAAGAACCTGCCACCTTGACAGCTAAGGCATCCTTGTTCTTTCTGAGCTGGAGGGCTGACAGGAGCCAAGGAGAAACCACCTTTGATGAAAGCTTTATCCTGCCTTTGCCTTTGTGACTTCCACTGTGTTGTGTGACTTCCACTCTGTCATGAAGTAATCATAAGGAATACTGCCTCCCACAGAAGTAACATCCTGCACCTAGAGATAACTGCTCCTGTCTTTCTGCTTCCCCTGGATTCACATCTGTGTGAGTACAGGGATGCAGATTTGAGGTGAGCCTAGACTGAGGTCCAAGATGGGTCCAAGACACTGCAAATCATCAGGACTTTGCCAGTCCTGCTCCACCTGGAGCTGGATTGGTACTGCTTCTGGAAGCACACCAGAAAGAGCCCCTGTCTCCAGGATCAACATGGGGACAGGAAAAGGAAGAGCACATCATCAGAAATATCATTCTGTATATATATCACCAGTCTTTCTCATTTAATTTTCTAGTAAGTCCCATATTTCTAGCCTTATCTTTATTTGCATTCTATTTTGCAGAGCTCATCTTGGTCATGAGTAGAGCATGCAGGCACAAATGAGAGTACTTTTTGTGATAAAGGCTGGAGTAAATCTGGAGCTATGCATAGCACTGTGTGATTTATTTAATGTTTATCCAAATCACAGAAGTTTGCATAGTGACAGCCATTATGCAATTCTCATTTAAACTGGAAGAGCTAGTGTGCCCTGATACTTTTCAAGTAATGTCTGTCTTCCTTCATGATCCTGCTGTAAGGAATGTCATCAGCATTTCTTTTGCATGGCTGTTTCCACCTAGGGTAACAGCCTGTATGAGTAAATACAGGTCCTAATCTTATAAAAAAGGTCATTACCTGTTAGAAGAACATAATGAAGATGATCAGTAAGTTTCACAGATGACTGTTCCTGCTAATTGTAATTCCTAGAAAAGGAAAATATGATAGTACCTATGAATTGTATAAGCTGTGCTATACTGATGGTTCAGGATTTTTATGCTCCTTTTAATCTTCTATTCTACAAATATCCCTTCAAATAAGAAAAAAAAAAAAAAAGATAATGTTTTCCAAAAGACAGAAATGCTATTACTAAGAGCATGGCTCTTCTGACAAGTGCCAACTGACATTGCCAATGATTATAGCTGCATACATAAAATATAAAAGCATCTTGCAAAGAGTGTGATGTTCAAATTCTGTTATGAATTTTAATCATTGAAAAATATAGTAGATGACTGTGCAAAAATAGTTACTTCTATTTGTCTATGTACATTACAGCCTTGTGAATTTTGAGAGACAGTGGTTATGTCAATATCTAAGTGTCAGTGCAACCAACCATGTTCTTCAATTAATTCTGGTTTATTTTGGTGATGAATATTGAAAATGCATAATCCAATGCATCTATTGTGACAAAAAACCCAATTTGACTACATATGTACCTAGCACTGAGGCAGGCAATTCTGCTGTGGATCCAGCCTCATTTTCAGTTTGGGGAAGATGTTTGTTGCATACAAACTTGACTGCATTTTTAATGACATAGCAATCCATTTGGATCAATTAGTTATTTTTTGTTTACATTTCCATTAGGTAAAGTTGTTTCCCTTTTTGGCGTTACCTACCACAGTTACAGAACCTATGCAGGATTTATGCTGCACATGTTTCCAGGAATGACAAATCTAACATATTCAGAGATATTTTTCTCCACAAACCACATTTTCTCCACATTTTTTTAAGCGGCTACTTCTTACTGAGTATGAGGTCCAAACTTAGCCTCTTTCTGCCACCAGCATTTATGATGTTTCATGTTTTGAATGGAATTTGTATTAACTATTACTTTACTTTGGTTTGTGCTGATTTGAGTTTAGAAAGAGTGTATGGACTGTGAAAGGATATATTGCTTTTTTAATACCTCTAGGAAAAGTGGTGGGGGAGGTAGTTGGGTAGAATGCCACGGAAGGACATAATCTTGCAAAAGAAATTACCTCCAGTGACATTACACCAATAAGAATGTTTGCCTGCAATTTTCAGTCCTCTCTGAATCGTTTAAAGAAAGGAAAACACTACAACTTTCATTTTCTTGCTGTGACACAACCTTTACAAAATTTTTCAAACTGCAGTGAGGTTTTTAAAATATTTTATCTATTTGGGGGTGTAAATTTAATTCAAGTGGTGCAGCTGACACAGGTTAGAAGGCAGAAACTGCAGATTTTATATTTAATAAAATTAAAACAACATCTGATTATTCACTCCTGGCAAGCATCTTCAGAGTCTTCAAAAAAAGGAATTGCTGGAAGGAAAGGAGATAAGAAACTGAGTGGGAATGACTCAGGCACTATTGCTTGGACAGCTGAAACTGGCAATAAATGCTGACCGTGGATGAAGTCTACATGCACAGGAAAAAAATAGCACATTGAAAGTGTAAGCAAACAGTATCCACTTTAAAGAGTCTTGTTATATATGATATTAAAAACTTTGGTGAAAGGAAAATGAATGTGAAATTAAATAGTGGTAGGGGTTTGACTTGTTTATTTGTTTTCACTTGAATCGTTTTCAGTCCAAGGAAGTACAGTAAGTGATGGCGTGAACTACCACTCTTTGGGAGTGGTATAGTTTCTATTTTCATTTGTACAAACACTCTAGTAAATGGCTATGTGATGGTTTCATATATTATTGTTTAAATATTGATCAATATTACAGAGGTTTAGGTGTGCTGAAAGACAAAAAAAATCATTCCAGCTTTCAGTAGAATTGCCAAAATCAAGCATTATCTTGACAAAGACATTCTAGATCCCTGGACTTGAAACTGGATTTCAGAGGAGCGTAAAGATCACACAGCCACGTTCCATAAATCTCACCCTTTCAGTTTGATTAACTTTCATACTTTGTTCAGCTTCAAAGGCATTTAATCAGGTATGATTTGAATACTGTACCTAGATTTTCCAAGATAAAATAAATATCTAGTTCTACTTTTACTGTGATCTAGGATCTACTTGCACTTACTCAAAAGGCAGCAGGATCACACCCAATAACAATTCCCTGACAAGCAAGGACAAAGACTAAAATTAAGTTTCATTCCATCATGTTTTACTCACATGTAGTGGGGATGGAGTTAATTTTTTTATAGCAGTCACTGTGCTCCTG
Source organism: Sturnus vulgaris (assembly GCF_052056855.1). Taxonomy (NCBI): domain Eukaryota; kingdom Metazoa; phylum Chordata; class Aves; order Passeriformes; family Sturnidae; genus Sturnus; species Sturnus vulgaris. Next base: position 28,706,959 of record NC_142246.1, read on the forward strand.
TGATTTTGATTTGTGACTAAAATGCTGGTGTTCACACACTGATGTTGGAGCTGTTGCTGAACAGGACTTGCCCAGTGTCAAGGCTTTCTCAGTTTTTCACTCTGCCCCCCACAACCAGGAGGCTGGGAGCAGGAGGCTGGGAGTGGACACAACCAAAACAGCTGTCCTGAGATGACAAGGAGTTGTTCTATGCCATAAACCATCATATGCATAATTAGAAGTGGTGAGGCAGATTCTCCAAGGTGGATGCTGCCCAGAGACTAATGGGCACTGGTCTGCCTCGAAGAGGAGCTGAGTGATTGCCTTTGTATTGCTAAGGTTCTTTTACGACTTCCCTTCATTTATTAACCTGTTTTTATCTCAACCCACTTATCAAGTGAATTTTTCTCAGTTTTGCTCTTCCAGTTCTTCTTTCCACCCACCCCATGCTTCCTAAGATGGACTTTTGATCACACACCTTTGCTTCTTTGTCAGTGACTGCATCATTGTTTTTCTGTGTGTGACATGCTACAGTGCTGTACAATGCCAACTGCGCCAAGAAAATTATTACTCATAACTTCCAAATTCAAGGTGGTTTCTAATTTTATGCTAGAAACATCAATGATAATGTCTGGGCAAAGGTTATAAGATTTTAGTTTTAGAATTTAATTGTCAAAATGGCCCAAATACCTCCCCTAAATTCTGCCTCTGATGGTTTTCTAGTAACTGAAACTTGCCCAAGTATAAATGCAGTCATTTGCTCAAATGGAAATGTGCTTCAAAAATTAATTCCATAGTCCATACCATAATATTCTTCCTATTTTTTGCTTGTACTCTACATTATTTTGCTTTAAATTTGATGAGTGTTGTGGAAATATCCAAATCTATACAGGGCTTAAAATTCAACCAGCCTTTAGCACTTTATTTTCACATATTTTGCATTGTTTCAGACGAACAAAACAAAGCCACCTTTAATAATGTATGCTATACATCTCAGATACACTTGTATTTCTAAATTCGTACAGTATATATGTACACCTACATATCAGTTTCAAAATTACTGTTGAATCAATGCAATATTTTAAAAGGTGTGATTAAAAAAACATAGCAGCTCAAGGCATTTCTGTTCAAGTTGCTTTCCACTAAAGGTGTTGTTTGATGTCATTCATCTTCACCAAGCTGTGTTTCCTTTGGGCTTCTATTACTATACCTGCTATGTCAGTCCCATTGTAGCAATGACAGTGATTTATCAAGCACATTAAATCTGCAGAAACTCTAGCTAGAAAAGCTAGTTTTTCAAAAATTAAATCTCAGATGTGTCACATTTAACCTGCCCTGAACTCCTGAAACAACTCTGTGCTCCTTTTAAATGAAATCAAATTTGATTTTATTAGCAAACCTTTTGCCTCAGTGTAACATAAAACATCAGCTGCTGAAGTTAGATGTCTCGCAGAAGCTTAAGAATTATTTACACAAGGAAAGCAAACTTATCCCAAAGAGTCTGTCCCTCTTAAGCTTATCTTTCCCTTTACTCTCTGATATGTCACTGTCTCCTACAATTTTCTCTCAACATAAAATTGCCTGGCTGTCTCCTAAGATGATTTCTGCCATTTGCCTCACTGGGCACAGTGTGCCAGCCTGTGCAGGCTAGCTTGTGTTACTTTGTCAAAGCAATTCCTGATTTCGAATATCTATTAGATCATCCCGAAGTCTTCCCTTTCTCTGTGAGCACTAACGTTGACACATCTAAGAGAGCACAGGGAGGAACATAAAAGACTACAAGAAGATGCTAAAGGAAAGATGAAAAGAGCAGAGCACATTTAGCTTTGTCAGATACAAATGATTAGATGTAAGATGACAGATACAAGTGTAAGGAGTTAGGAGAATTTTTCAGGTTGGTCAGAGGAAATAATCAACATTCATGGAATAACTGTATATGATGGATGTTTTTATAATGGTATATATAATGATGTCAAGTGTTTTCTGAACACACTAGGAAAGAAAATTTTCTATTTTGAAGAGCTTGAAAAGCAATCTAGACATTTTCAGGAGTGGGGGCAAGAGTGAATAACCAGCACGTATAGGCTTCCTTCTACTGTATTTTGTGGGGAGTATATGTCCTACTGAAAGTCTTTTGTCTCTCCTAACCCTGTCTGTCTGCAATAGATTAAGTAAGAGCAATGAAGAGAAACACAACTAAATGAATATTGACTGAACCAGATATACATAGAAGTGCATTTTCAGGGGAATAATTCACATTTTCTTTCCCATACTGACAGATAAGTGTAAGAGATCCTCACTAGCTTCTTTTTTAGAGTTCTTTGGGGGGAGAGTTGATTTCTCCTTTGAAGGAAAGATATTAAGGTTATAATAACCTATCTACCTTTTAAAATTATTATAACATTTTCCAGCACTAGAATCTCTAAACTACAGAGAGTAGCATAAAAGCTTTGTGCTGACTTGATACACATGGATGAGTTTCAGCATCTAATAATAAAAGATGTATTTACTATATCTCTGGTGTAGCTTTGAAACCTAAAGTCACTTTATCCTACTCATAAGTAATCTCACTCAGTGCCAAATCTCCATTTTATTTCAGTCAATTGAAAAACTCCTGTTACCTGCAATATAATAATGCAGACCCAATAGATACAGCCTTTAGATAAGTTATCATCCACTCCTGTTAGGCATGGCTATCACTTTCAGTGTAAAATTGTATGCCAGTGGGCTGAACAACCAGTCGAGGAAGATGAATAATGTTCTCACCAGTCCCAGAGTTTCAGTCCCTGTCCTCAGGGCTTACTGTTATTGATTTATAAAACAAAATATTTCAAACAAAAAATCCAGCCAGAAATAGCCAGAAAATTTTCAGCTTCATCCCAAGTACTTCTGCCCTTCAGGCAGGGTCGATAAGGTGAAAATTCTGGCTATTACCACCTTGCCTTAATAATTCTGCAACAGTTTATATGTTACCTTCTCTGCTTGTAGGGGATCAGGAAATTCTTTAATTTCTCTGGAATACTTTTCACAAGGGTGCAATTATTACTAATTTCATATGGAACATAAAAAACATATGATGAGATATGGAAGGTATAGTCGTGCTTTTAATCTTGTGTTATTTATTGTTCATTTAAAACCACTGAATTGCTGTTTATAGTTATCTTGAGGAAATAGTGAGAATATTCAGCTGCTGGGTTTTTTCACTGTACCAGCTCAACATCTTGGGAACAGTCTTGCATTTTTAGTTTTAAATCCATTCTCTGCAACTCTTCTATTAACATTGGAAGGTGGTGATGAAAAGCAAAATACTATTATTAACTCTTTCATGAACATATTTTCCCCAAACTCTGATATAAGTAGGGCCCAGATTGGAAATGAAGGTGAGAAACCAGGCTAAAGAACCACTATTTTACAAGCTCCAGTGGAAAAATGCAGCATGATGCAACATCCCTGGTTCAGTTGAATTTCCCAATAATCCTATGCTTCTTACTTTTATTTTACAACTAGATAGCATTACATAAACACACATTTTAGAGCAGGCAGGCTCAGAGATCTCCTGAAGAGCAGGAGGTTTCCACCTTCATTAACCTGCCTCACATTTGGGAATAATGCCTGGCGTTTCAGGAGACTTAAAGGACACAGTAAGTTTGCATGAAGATCTAATTCCATATTTTTTTCATTCACTGAGTAAAGTTTGTTTAATTAGATGAGAGCTGTACTCCCAGGTTCACGACATGAGGACATTTAGGAATTGGAATGGCCCGTTCACCACTTCACTTTCTTGTGCAGTTTTCCAATTGCATATTGGGATTAATTAATGTCTTACTCAACATATAATTTATGGCTATTTTTCTAATTCTCCCATTATACTAACCTATTAATGCATAAACTATCCAGATTAATTGATTTTTTTTTACACAAAAAACAAAGAGAAAAATAAAATGGAGCGAAAATTAAACCAGCAAAATCGTGGTTATTATAGTTAATTAATTAACTTTACCCATGAAGAGTGCCTTTTCTACCAGTATAATTCTCTCATGTTTGCAGTCTCTGCCACAAACTTCATTTTAATTTGGGAAAGAAGCAGATCTGACTGACAGGAGCAGAACTAAGTTTGGATGAATCTTCCTTCTGATAACAAACCCCAAACCTCCTTGAACTCTGCCTCTATACATGATTTGATTGGGTCAGCCTGTCCCACTATCTCCTCAAGTACAGCAATCAGACAGTTGTCAGCCAGGAAAAGGTTATGTAGCAAGAGCAATGTAAATTTCATAGCACAGAGTAACTGCTAAAACTTTTCTACTTAAGTGTAAGCAGCAGGGAGTTTGGCAGTGAGAATGCAACAGCCACACACACTTTGTGCTCCCTGAAGAAAAGGTTCCTCGGGGTTGTGTGAGGACTGACATGAGTAGCTTCGAATATGAATACATTTCCTCATCTCCTGGGTATCAGTGAGAGGAAATGTCTTGATCAGAATGAACATTACTCTTTCATATTTTAAACTTGGTTTATGCATAAGTTTTAGTCTATTTAAAAAGCGGTTGCAGAAAATGACAAAAAGCAGTTAATAAGATCAGATACAGAAATTGTGAATGAGTCTTCACCTACAAAATAAGGTGTTTTCTCAAAAGTATGTAACAAGCTTTTAATCTCCAGATACCAATGCCAAGTGCAGAGCTGAACCATCTCCTTTGGACTAAGTGTGGAGTGAATTGGTTTGTAATGAAGCCAGCAAAAAGTTGGCAAAGTTGACATTAATTATATGGAAGGGACTCAAGCATCATGTTGAATTGAGATAGGCACTGTGATTTGGTGTCAAGAGACAGTCTGAGAATTTCTGTGAATTTTTGGTATTCTTTGTTAGACAAGTGTTCATCGGCCTTGTATGCACTTCAGAGAGAACTACCTCTCTTTTTTTTTTATTAATTGATCTTTTCTTCCTCATGCTGAATGCATTTAGTTATACTGTAATACTGCTTGATTTCATCCTCACATTTTCATTTTTTACTAAGAACCTTAATAAAAAATTTCAGAACATTGAGTCCCAAATTTATCTTATAGAAACTTCACTAAAATCTCTTATACAATAAACTCCCATCATGTTTTGTGAGTTCTTCATGCATCTTACAATCTCTCTGTTCTCTCTTCACCATCAATTATTTCTGTTAAGTCAAATGAATTTACTTATGGAAAAATCAAAGGCAGTTATTAAATTAGAGTGGCATGCTATTTGTTAGAACTATTTTGCATTGTCTTCAATTTTTAATTTATATCCAGGTTGCATTATATTCTTCAAGCTTTTTAAAAGTTTTTCATAATTCTTTGTGAGGGAATGCATGATGGGGAATCCCCAGGACATTTTCCCCTGCATTAATACAGCTTCTCTCTGCCTTTGCTTTTCTCTATGACTCTGACCATCCTCAAATGAATAGACGAGGGAAGGAGGGAAGGAGGGAGGGAGGGAGGGAGGGAGGGAAGGAAGGAAGGAAGGAAGGAAGGAAGGAAGGAAGGAAGGAAGGAAGGAAGGAAGGAAGGAAGGAAGGAAGGAAGGAAGGAAGGAAGGAAGGAAGGAAGGAAGGAAGGAAGGAAGGAAGGAAGGAAGGAAGGAAGGAAGGAAGGAAGGAAGGAAGGAAGGAAGGAAGGAAGGAAGGAAGGAAGGAAGGAAGGAAGGAAGGAAGGAAGGAAGGAAGGAAGGAAGGAAGGAAGGAAGGAAGGAAGGAAGGAAGGAAGGAAGGAAGGAAGGAAGGAAGGAAGGAAGGAAGGAAGGAAGGAAGGAAAATATTAAGACATCCCCATAATCTTGTACTAACTTTTCTAGGCTAGGATTATCAAACCTTCTCATCTGGCATATGCTTTGCAGCAGTAAACTCCATCTCCATGTCCATGTGTGTATGTCTGAATGGCTAACAGTGTCTGTAACAAACACTGGAGTTAAATATTAACTCAGCTTAGGAACCATGCACTAGTCTTCTCTCACATATCATTATTTAGTTGACTGCATGTTCTATCCTAAAGACCAAGCTTGTTTTAATAGTTCTCTGTGTTCTTCACTTCTAGTCTGACATACTTTGCTGATCATCCCTCCATTTCCCCCTCTTTCAGGTGCTATATATATCTGTCCCAAGGAGTTCATGCTGTAAGTGTAGGGTTTTTTCCTCCAAGGATTGCTCTGTCTTTTTCTGAGATTTAGATCCTGAGTATTTATAGTACCTTCCACTGAAATTAATACTTGGCTTCTGTCACACTTCTGTCCCTCAGCAGTTTGCTTTGTCTTCCCCAACTTGTTTCTTTTTCAGGTTTTTTTCTTTTTCTTTGTTGCGCTTTTCTTTCCCCCAAGTCTGCCATTTGAAAATTAGGTACTTTATTATTTCCCATTTAATTTACAATCTTGCAGCTCTAGTTATTTTTAACATCATGAGTATTTTAAGTATTTACTGAAATGAAGTTTAAAATATTTCCTCTTCTGCATGTCAATATTTTGCATTACTCTCTCAACTGCCATGTCGAGGATTAAACAATTCTGTGAATATTTGCTTCATTAATTTCTTAGTCTATATCTAGTAATGGGAGATTCTCATAGACATATTACTACAGGAGTTATTTTTTTTCCTGCTAGAAATACCATGAAGCTCTCTCTGTTTATCTACCTGACCCAAGACTTCCCAGTGTCATGCTTGTAATTCATCTTTTATCATGTGTCCCAACATGCCTTTGACTCCAAAAGATTGTGCTTTATGCCCCTCATTTCCCTCTTATTGCCTAAAGTCTTTCATATCCTTAAAATAGAATCACCTTTTGTCTCTACTTCTGTCAGTTCTGAGCAAAGCAAATCTTTTCATACCTGTGTCACTTCCATGGCTGCTCTTCTAACATGCTTCTGCTACCTGGAGAATGTTATTTCTCAGACCCTGCACTAAGAGTTCTTGTTTTTCAGCTTTGCCACTGAGACTGCTGCCAATCAATAATATGTAGCATTTCAATTGCTTTCTACTGACCAGAAACTAATTTCCTCAGATGGATTAATCTTTCACTATCAGTTTCAGCTAACTGGCCACAGCTCTCATCTGTATGAGTACCTTCTGCTTACTATCCATTCTCCTGACCACAGATAATCTCTTATCCTTATCTTGCCTCATCTGTCTGATTTATTTTTCCTTGTATATTAAAACTACAGAAAGATGTGTAGAAAGGTTAATAAAACAGAATATTAACCCTCAGAAGGAGAAGTAAATATTTTTACTTAGTTTAAAAATTCATCACAAAATTTGCTTTTTAACACCATGGATTTCATCAAATTTGAGGGAAAGGAAGAAATGCTATGTAGTCGTAAACTTTACTTTTGTCTCAAAAAATATGCATTAATACAAAATGATAAACTTTAGAAAGTGTTGTTGATCCTCATCACCCCATTTCATTCTGTGTTCAGTCATCGGGAATTGAATCTGAGCACACTGACAACTAAAGAAGGCTATTTTCTTTCCTTCAAGCATTATGGTGGAAACTATTTTCATTTAAACTCCTTTCTGAAATGAATGTATACCAGGCATCTGTAGAACATATGAAAGTGGGCTGGTACTGAGATATCTAAGAGGGTATTTACAAGACTATAAATTACTAAAATACCATCACTTATTGAAATACCCCTTGTAAGCATTTTATTCTGATTTACTGCTGAGGTGCAGTAAATGTGTCCTATTTGTCCATTGCAAGTATAGGATAAAATGAACTAATTTATATAATCTGAAGACTGTTTAAAAATAAAGAAATAGTTTGAAATTTCATTTAAACCAATGTCCTTCAAGTTTCTGTTAAGGACTATGAAGTGATGGATGGCTATAGTTTGCTTAGAGTAATAACCCAACAGTTTTAGAGCCAAGTCGTACAAGACAATAAAATTTTGTTTTTCTAGTGATGTTGCTTAACCCTTAACTGTTTTGATGTAATTTACAATGGTTTAGTTCTAGTATTTTTAATTCCCCCTTTTCTTGTTTGCTATAAAATTAAAGTGACATTGAATTACTATTGGTTAAAGGAGATAAATGGGTCAAGATCTGCATTAATCAGTCATTCAGATACTCCAAAACACTTCTTAACATATGCCTATTGATTTTCATTACCTAAATCTTATTTTAAAGATGTTTTTCACCTTTCGATACAATATTTGGTTGTTTTAAAACAAAAAGCCATTTTAAAACAAAAAAGATTCTTACAGTATGGCAGACATACTACAAGTACTTATCTGGAAGAATCTACGGCTATGGCTCAGACTCTTCCAAGTTAAGATTTTGCACAGAGTTTTGCAGAGAAGAACGTTTCATTGTTCCTCCCAACCCTCTATGTTATAAAGGCACTACAAAGACCACAGAGAAACCTCTCTCTTCTTGTGAAGTAGATTCAATCCACCACTGCAAGGCTCTGATGGTGACAGTGTGCTGTTTGACCTCTGCCTGCGCTCCCCCTTTCAGGAGAGAAAGCCTCTGGCACTGTCAGCATTGCCAGCAGCTCTCCACAGCTGCATCTGCTCTGCTCACATCTGCTCTGCCCAGGGCACCTCCACACCAGCAGCTGCCAGGAGCTTCTCCCTTCACAGCTCTGTCAGCAACACCGGCCTTTCCTCTTCTCCTTGCAACATCTTCACCCCAGATATCACACAATCACAGAATGTGCCGAGCTGCAAGGGACCCACAAGAATCACCAAGTCCAAATCCTGGTCCTGCACAGGACATCCCCAAGAGTCACACCCTGTGCCTGCAGCATTGTCCAAACACTTCTCAAGCTCAGGCAGGCTCGGTGCTGTGACCACTTCCTTGTGGACCCTGTTCCAGTGCCCAGCCACCCTCTGGGTGAAGAACTGTTCTATAATATCTGATATAACCCTCCCCTGACACAGCCTCAGCCACTCCTTCACATTGGTAAGTTTTGGCACAACATTAGGCAACACAGCTGCTGTGCTTTCACGTGGCTTGATGCTAAGCATGACATCCAGTGACTTCAGGTTGCGAATTACTTTATATATTTGAGAGGGGAAGTGGAAGAAAAATGAGTATTTGTGCAGAAACAGGAAAATCCTGCCTTGAGAGTTTCAGTCCAAGGCTGAAAAAAAAAAGCAGGACAAAGTAAATAACAGGTATCTGAAAATCTATCTCACTGGGATGATAATTGTAAATTGACTATGGGTCCTTGTTCCTACAGTATTAACACATAGGAAATTACATTAAATAATAATGGTTTTTCTAAAACGATAAAGTTCATTTCATGCTACAGTACGTTAATACAGTAGCACACTGCATTAATATTTTAATTCAATTTTATAGAATTCTTTTATTGCAGAGATTTATAGAGGTACATAGCTTGGCTTTGCTAAGCTTTGTAGAAGCCTCTTCATTAGTTTCAATTTACATGGATATATGTCTCTTGTGGTGCACTTTAGTTTGTGACTTCAAAGCTACAAATAGCACCTGTGTTCCCTTCAAAACATAAATTACATGCACAAAATTAGATCCAAAGGATTTATATCAGTACATAGCCAAACTCCTATATACCAGCCTCTGTTTAATGCTGAAGATGTTTGAAAATTCCAGACACATCAGGTGCCAATACTAATTTTCACTAAGTCTCCCAAAATCAGTTTTATAATAAGCCCTAAAGCCCTGACAGATAATGCTGAACAGCCGGATATGTTGCTCACACACAAACTCTGCCACATGCCCTCAGTAAAGGTATTTCTCTTTCCTCAGAGGTCATGCCTTGGTAAGCTCACTCAGGTTCACATGAAGGGAATGCCTTTAGTTCACAGTTCATGGTTAAGAGCACCATCCAGGCTGGGGAAGATGAAGGAAGCCCAAAAGGAGGCCAAATGTTCAAGGGAACAAATTGTCAAATTAAAAATGTAAACACTGAGAGCATGGCCTCAGCTTACCTGCAATTTTCCAGTCAGCCTCTGCTTACTGCTATTTGCTGAATCACTATCAAAAGAATAAAGATTTATCTTAATAACATTCCACCTACACTTCTGGACTATTGCTTTAGACCAAAAAATACTTGCCTGTTATGGAAATATTTGAGCATGTACATGGTGGGGGTTTGGAGAGGAGAGAAAGATGGAAAGGAAATATGGCATATGCTATCTGGGATTTTTTGTCATTCAAAAATACTAGGTGTAACCTTTAGGAACACACAATGCAGTCCTGTGATACCTCATTGCTGCACCAGTGTGTGTGAAAGTCCTCATCAGCAGCTAATCCTGGAATTTAGTGCAGATTCATTTCTCTCCTGGCTCTATAGGATGAGTTAAATTACTTGTCTGAAACAGGATTTTTAAAGAACTACTCTCTTTGGTGGTGTGAGAGGCAGAGAGACACACATGCACTCTTGAGATCTTCAGTGCCTGAGGGCATTTCCTATTTCTTGTAGCAGTGAACTTATCTCTGCTCCTTCAGAGGGCAAAAAACAAGATGAAATAACTTCTACTTTATCACCAGCCTCGGAATGTTTCTGTGTTACCCTTTCCTGTCAACCAGCAAGGACTGCATTCTCCTTAGTAATCCCAGGTGATTAAATACTGATTTCTCTTAGACTTGAGAAAGCTGCTTTCGAGTTAGGAGTATTAAAAGCTAATCATAAGGAATAGTCCTACATGAGAAATCTTCAGTAATTTTTTGTCCTCATTATCAGTGGGATAATCAACTGAATTATAGAATCAGCTTTTTTCCAGACAATGAGCTCTCTGAGGTAAACAAAACAAGGCAAAGGCTGTTCACCTTCCTCAGTGATTCCTCTGGGCCACCTGAATTGCATTTATAGTCCTAATTTTCCAAGAAGTCAGCACTCTCTCAAGTAACCTAAATGGCCTGGCCACAATTTTCAGAATTGGTGGGATCTATTAGTTCCCTGCATTTCCAGCTGTGCAGGGTGAGCTTTCTAATCCTGATCAAGAGAATCCAGGCAGAGTATGCATCTAGGTCACACAGAAAACATGCATTTGTGCTGGTATATCCATATATTTTTCAAAGCTGTTAACCACTGTAAAATTCAAGGTCTTCCTGTACCTTGGCGAAGCAGGTTAGTATATTCAACACTATTCTACAAATAAGTCCTTTAAAAATTTTGCCATTCTAATTCTCTGGGGATTCACTTCCCAAAACAATTTCAGAGAACGTGTCCCACATCTGTGAGTGACTGAGGTATATTTAACACATTGGTTCCCACTGAAAATGAGAGGTATGTTGGTGTATGAATTCCTTACGAGCTTTTGTAATATGTATCCTAAATAACTTGCTAGAGGTCACAAAGGAATTATTTCTTAGTGAAATTAGGAATGTCTCTTTTATTTCCAGCCATTACATCTGGTATTCTTGACACCTCCACAACTCTCAGCAGTTCTAACATTCCTCAGAAAACTGTATTTCTATTGACACTTTAGTAAAAACCGCATCTGTTTTCTGATGTAGCTGTATTTCAGCACAACTCAAATCTATTTTGCAGAGAACCTAAACTTTAATGAAGGTTAGGGTTTAACCTTTGTTAAGACAGAGAAATTTTTTTTAATGAATGCAGTGTTTGGAACAGTTGAGTACTGCACAGCAGAGAGAAATCACTTATGTTCTTCTGTCTTCATTTTAGCAGACATAATGATCTCTGGTTATGGCTTGGAAGACCCTCATGCAACTGACCACTCCCTCCATGCACTTAAATATATTCTATTTCTTTTATCCTGTGATATGCTGGCTATTTATGAGATTGTTTAGGATATGTAGATTGTTTAGGATAGGCATATGCAATAAGCATGTGTTTTTGAATAATTCCAGAGTTATATCATTCTAAGGCTGTGTATGAGCCCAAAGAGAATCATAGACCTCAAATTTTTGGAGAGCTGGTAGAAGGGAGGTGAGTTAGATGTACAGCTCTAACTCCCAGGGAATCTAGGAAGAGTCTGTTGAAGTTTTGAACTGCAGTGAGCTTTTTGAACTGCAGTGAATTTAGAGTCAATCAAAATTCTAGACAAGCTCTAATACTGATGGGATTGGCACAGTTCAGTTAAAACCATACAGTAGGAAAGATCATTTGGATTATAAATTATTTTTATTAACTGAGATGAAGATATATCTAATGCTCTTAGAGAAGTTCCAGATTAAATGGCAGTTGAGTGACCAGGCAATCAAGCAGCCCATAGCATCCCCAGGGTCTGAGGCAGTAGATGTCTGATGTGCAGCAATTCTTGGGTTTTTTTGAGGCCATGGTATGTTTATGACACTGCAAGGTAACACACCCACACTTGCCCTTCAGAAAACCTGCACACCCGACAACATGTCATCAGTTTCATGCAGGGAGTACGTGTCATGATGTCCCTACTATCCTGTTTGTGCTTTTTTAGGTTGCCTGAGTGTGGTGAATCAGGAGAAACGAAATCGCACTTACAGAGGAGACGTCATGCTGGGCAGAAATACTGGCTGTGGCCCTGGAGGAAAAGGCAGATTCTGGGTGGGTGTCTCAGTAAAAAAGACAACCTGCTTTTTTCATATGCTTTATTCTGTTTTGCAGACAGACCTTCTGCTACATTTCGTGGAAACTGGCTTTATTCACAGCACATTTTAAATAGTTGTCTTCTTTCACAGTAAATGATGAAGTTCTTCATTTAACTGAATGCCAGAATTTTGTGCTACCATGTTTGTTGGATTTCCTAACCAACTGCATAATTTGATTAATATCTATAATGAAAATGAAGCTACCAATGCAGCTTTTTAACAGAATTTAAGTAGAACCAAATCCTGCTTTCCCAAACTATCTCAACTGGGTAGGTATTTTGCACTTTTCAGAATAATACTCCCTCAAATCATCCCCAAGAGAGACAGACTAAATTCTGGCCAATGCTGCTACTCCTCAGAGTTCAACAACAACAGCAACAACAACAACAATAATAATAATAGTAATAATATTATCTTAGAGCTTTCTTGTTATCTGAGAAATAAATGTTTCAACATTTAGTTTTAAAAGTTTAAGAGAGATCAGAGCTGAAGACAGTCCAAGTGACAGTTCAAGTCACAATCAGATTCTTTTATCACATTTAGTTTTCCTGATATGGTAATGAATTTCCTTGTGGACTTTTTTATTTTTTTAATTTGGCTGGAGTTTTTTGTGGCACTGGGACCAATTTTCATTTTATCTTCATTTCTATGCCATTTGTAATTTGTTTCTTTGTTTGCCCTAGGACTATGTGCATAAAACTAATCTGATCTCCAAGTTACCCAAGAGCCCAACATCTCACTGGAATGTGAAGAAAGCAGCAAGAAAAAACTCAGCAAGAAGTTATTACAGAAAAAAACCCAGTTGGGCTCAGGTGCCTTTCAGATGTAAGAGCTCTTTGAAGAGTGTGAGGAGAGGTTGTTCCTAGCAGGGCAGCCTTAAATGTCTGGCTCTCCTCAAGGCTCTTGGTGTTAGCCTTTTTGTACATGTACAAGAACTCATCCCCACACAAAGACATCTAAGTTTTTAAGGCCTGCTGACTGGTAGACAGTAGAATTTCACAGGAGACCAGGTTCATTTTAAACTAGGAAGCTCTCATTTTTCACTGCATAAAAGTCAAGTGCTAGTTTTCCTTTGCTGGATATCAGCCAGCAGTGAAAAATAGCTCTTAAGATTTATTTTAAAACAGGACTAGATGATAAGTGCAGAGTCAAAATGACTGTGGAAAAACAGTACTTTTGACTCAGGGAATATAATAAGTCTGTTTGACCATCAGCATGTCATCTGATTTATGAGAGCCCAGAAGTCACAACTGCAGAGGGCAACTAAAATATTTTATGTGACTGATAATGACCACACATTCACCTCCTGAGGTAGAAATGTCTCCTTTGTATTCATTAGATCAAAACTAACTCTTTCCCACAGCATTGTCCTTTCACCACTGCAGTCTTTATATCCTAAAGGAAAAGGACACCTTGTTTTTTTTAAAACAAAAAGTTTTATGTTTGTAAACATGCCAACCCATACAAGAAAATTGACATCAATCTTTTTCATTACAAAAGGCATGTTTATCTTTCAGTATTGTTTGATTGTGTACTAGTATCTGGTGACTGGTATCTGGTGGCCTCAGCTCTACCAGAAGACAACAGAACACTTGCATATTCTGCTTACTTAATTTCTGCATGAGTCACAAAAGTAAGAAAAAACTGATGCTCAAAATCAGTGTCTGCAGTATTCCATTCATACTGCATTCCTTTCCATCAGATGGAAAAGAACACTTTGCATTTAGCTGTTACTATGTCTCAGTTAAAAAGATTAAAATCTACAAATAATAACATAAAAAAATTTGCCAAAACAGACAGAGGCTGCTTGTCTTCATATACATGGGTTTACCTCCCATATGTAATAGGTCTCATATGTACATCCCCAAATAATTATGATTCAACATTTGTACCTAAAATCCAGCTTCTGGTGTGCATTATTTCTCATGGAGTTTATGTCTACAAGGTCTGCTAAGACCACGGCAAAGAAACTCTCCTGGTTTTCTGCAAACCTCACTCTGGAACTTGTTCATGATATCCAAATACCCCAGACAACAGCACATGGCCATTGGATCTCCTTCACCCCCATTTTTATAAGGCACTGCGAGGTTCCATATTCTTGCTTTCCCCTTTTGACCATTATTTCCTGCAACATTCAACCATCCTTGCCTTCACTGCTTTCTACAATATTGCTGAACTCACACACTGAATGTTCTGGAATGTTACCCTTCAAAAGCACCGTGTTTCTAGGTGATATTCCAGGAAAGTAAAATCACTTTGGGATTTTGAAATTTTATGCTGCATTTGAATCACATCTCAACCTCTTATTTACAATTGTTATGTGCAGTGAGATTGCCAGGTAGAGCTGAAGGACACATGGCCCCTTGTGTTTCACATCTGAAAGTGACTGCATGTTAGCTGCATTTCCTCTTATTCAGCAGGAGGATAGAGACATTCTTCTTCACTTAATATGTGTGCAATATACAGCGTACTGGCATAAGTGACTAAAGCTTACAAAAAACCCCCATCCTTTTAGAAAAATATACCAAACCATTTATAAAGCTTGAGAGCATCCTTTGGCTGAAAAAAAAAAAAGAAAAAAAGAAAAAACACCAGGAGATAATGAAAACTTCAAAATGTTTGATTCTTCCATTTCAAATAAAAATGTTTCAATTTCTTCCCTAAAGATTAATTCCCTTCCACAATTTATTTTGATTTAATTGAAACATAAGGACAGAAAACAGAATGAAAATTTCATATTTGGTCAAATAATATATTTGCTCAAGAAGAAATTATTTGAGTGTTTTTTTCAGTGTGTTATTTAATTTAATAGCAATTATAAAGGAATTTACTCCAGGTCATCTCAGAAAAATATCTGCCATTTGTGTTTGTGCAACAATGAAAATAGTTTATATAGTTAGTTTCAATTTACTTCCCAGAACACTGATTTGGATTGCAGCTTGGACTGTGGATTTACTTGATATATACTTAGTTTTATGTTAATTATCTAGATGAATACTTCTTGTAAACCCTCAAACATTATTATGTAAAAATTGAGATTTTATCATTATTGTTAAACTTCCATTATAATAGCAAATAAAATTTAATTGCTGGGCTAGAACACACACTTTCAAATTCATGAAGGTTTTAAAGCAATCTGCCTTTCTGTAATCATCCTTCTCCCTTCTCAGCCTCTGTCCACTCTTTGCAAACACGGTTCAGGTGGCTAATCCTGAACTGTTGAACTGATGAAGGACTTCATAACCTTTCCTCTCAGGGCAGTTTAGACTCATCCAGGATGTGCTCCCACACAGAAGTTCATCTGAAGTCAGTATATTGGGATGTGGCAGACTGGTATAACATTAAGTAATAATTAAGAGAAAAAAAAAGGAAAGGTCACCTGAAAGCTTTGTGTTCATACTGTGCAGACTGACCCCATCTTTTCTGAGCCTATTATGAGCAGAACAGGTCCTTACTGAGACCTGGCTTTCTCTAGTTTGCAGTGTCAGGCCATTTTCTCAGTTCTGAACTCAGAGATAATCATGCATCCAGCCAGAAAAGGCAGCTCCTACCGATCGGCTACCCCCTGCCTACAGGCATTGCTACAATTCCACCATAGTCTGTTCACTCCAGGTGCTTGCATTATTGGTGTCAGATATGAGGTATTTTCTCACAATTCTTCTCTTTGTTAAGTTAATTTTATGTTATGATGAGACTAATATTATATACAGACAGATAAAAAAATAATTTTAAATATATATGCATACAGGTGATCAATCAGTTTGGGTTTCCTGGTTTTACCAAACTCAGCGATAAGAACCCTTGACAAAAACATTTGCTGACATGCTAAAGCCTGTAATCTCTTAGGGTGAGGGAAACTTTTCAGAACTGAAACCTTCTTTGAAAGAAGTCTCAAGAGAGATCTGGAAGATCACAGAAGAGAAGGAATACCACAGAATTTGTATTTTTTTATAAACTCATCTAATATAAATGTAAATCAAAGAAAGGCAGTCATTAATAAGAGTAAGTCTACTTAGAGTAACCAAATATAGAATAGAGAAATCAAATGTAAAAAGAGACCACCTAACTATACACAGTAAATATTATAAATATATACTTTAAATGCCCTTCCTCCTTCATTCATAGTCCAAGATTGGTGCTTTAATGATGTTTCAGATAGTAAGGTCTCTTGTAGAATTGTGTAGCATGCGTTTTTTTAAAACATGTAAAAGTTGTTAGTGAGACAGATACATCAATAAAGTGAGTCTGTTTTAATATAACTTCTGTTGAATTCATAAAAATAGATCAATAAGTGTTTCATTTATTTTTGTGATAGGCCATATGAGCAGGGTTTTGTTAATACATTGCCTGGGTTGGCAAAAATCACATTCAGTAATATTGAATAATTTCATTGATAAACTACTATTTTCAAAACTCTGTGGAAAGGTCACAAAAGTTTACCTTTGTTTTCTAAATCTCTTGCAAAAGAAAAAATCTATACTGCAAGCAATTGTTTTTTAAACAAAAAGTCCTTCTTAAAACAGAGTTAGGAAAAAAGGTCTAGGCTTTATTTTCACATCTTCTAAAAGGTTTCATACCTTCAAAAATATCTTAACCCTTCCAATACCTCATAATCTTGCTGATATTTTTCAGAATTTCTTTGTATTCATCTGATCTGTAAAAGTGGCAGAACATCAGAAATTAATAAATATTTTGCCGTCAAGGACGATCTATTGTTCTTCACCTTGCAGAATGTAACCATAGTAATTCATACACTCCAAAGCCCCCTGCTTAAACAAGGAAAGCAAACAGTAATAATCCTGAGATATGATTGATCAGGAGTTCTAAAATAAGTGATAGCTACGTGAAGGAAAATATCTTCTGCATCTGCTTATGTAAAAAAAATTGAATTGAATGTTTAACAACACAAACACCTTCGAGATACCTTGGATGTCAGTTTTCAGCTGTTGTGCTAGAGAGCTAAAACTGGATCCTTGTCTATTGTAAGACTTTCTTAAAATAGCCCAGTTAGGTTATAGGTCCATAAAAAAACCCAACTAACTCAATGGGGAGAATAAGGATGGCAATATTATTGGAAATACGTTCTCAAGTAATTATTGGAAATATGTTCTCAGGTAGTATATTGCTATTACTAATTAATTAATTAATTAGAGGTAATATATTATTATCCTAAATTTGCAGTCCAGAAACTGACACAATGAATTGATACTAAAAATGTACTTAGTGCCCTTCAGTTCAAGTTACTTCTATTTCCTGAAGCCCAGTAATGCAGTACCTGGCATGTGAATGATCAGCAATATTCATAGCCACTGACAAGAAACTTTGAGTAATATTTAATTGCCTCGTAGGCAACCTCTCCCTATTTCCTGATTTGGATTTCAAATTTGAAATGGGAAGGTCAGCGCTGAAATTCCATCAAACTGCCCTTTTTTTGGGAGAGGTTGAGCTACTGACACTCCCACTATGAAAGCTCTAACTGCATCATAACTTGTAGGAAAAAATAAAACACCATGCTGTTTCTTCAAATAAAATTAAACCAATTTTATTAAACACAACTCAATGCTGACAGAATTTTATATTCATGAATATTGGATGAACAGCTTTTAAGGATGTTCAGAGACACAATTTCTAAATATATTAATTTAAAAAATAGATTTCTATTACATCAAGCAGAGATTATATGAAATAAGCATGCTCACCTACACAATATATTAGACAAATGCTTGAGCTATGTAATCAAAATGGTTTAAGCCTACAGATATGTTTGTTCTTTACTTAACCTGGTCTTTAATCCAAAATCAGATTATTACTAGTCATTCAGGTACCTTGTGTTCACAGTTTTTTCCAGCACCCTTCTGTATATGAATTCCCATCTGGAAGACTCATTTGGTTGTGCCATTTTCTGTTTGGTTGTGCCTTTGAACAAGTTGTGCCTGCAGTCTGGTGGCTGACTGAGAATGGCTATCTGGACTTCTAGGTCACCAGAGCTTGATAAGTTTTGCACTAAATACATAAAGCTGGGATGATATGGAATCTGTCCATAAAAGTCATCAATGTGTCTCCATCAATAGAGGGTCACCATCCTTTCAAACAAAAGCATCTTGCAAGGCTGAGATGGCTGAAGGGTTCTACAACAAAGTATCTTCCTTCAGTTCCTCTGTAAGACACTGGGATTTACATTCAAAATTTTACAACACTGGAAATTCCTCATGAGTGTGAAAAATTATCTAATACTCTTAAACAAACCCCCAGACAGTGACGTTTTAAAATGAGAAATAAGAACTGGCTTTGAGGGTGAAACAGCAAGACTATAAAATCCAGTTTTAAAGAAAGATTTTCATGACCATGCCATGGAGTATGCAGAAGAGATCAAAAAAAATTCCAGGTGCTAATCCCACCAAGGAAGGCTTGGTGGGATGCAAAAATAGAGTGAGTTTTCCACCCAGCTTATCTGTAGCTGCTCTCTAAAGGTAATTTCTCCCTTCAGGGGCAATGTCATGAGGCAACAATGCCAACTGCTACTCTTCCTTCAAAGACAACATTCCCTCTCCAAATTTCCTTATATAATGGCAGTGACATGTGAGGCAAGGATGAGATTTATCACTTTAGTATTATAAGATGCTAAAATTATAGCACTGCACATTGCAAATTCCATTAGTCCTACATGGAGGTTGATAACATCAGAAATTATAATATGCAATATTAAATAATATTAAATGTGTGAAAACTGTCACTAGACATGTACTACTACATTGAAACATTATTCAATTGTCTAGCACCCACACTGGTAGTTATCTGCTTCTAATGAGATACCTTTTGCTTTATTGCCAAAATTAATTTTAATCCATTAATTTTTACGGTTAGGTAAAATTTCCACATCAGTTTTTCCAGCAAATATAACTATACACTTTGTATTTATCTGACATAAAGAAAATAAAGATGTTCATCCCAAAAGACAGTTGTTCTAAAACGTTCTACCTGTATAATTATTTCTGATGTTTATTGGCAGGAGAAGAGATTTTTAAATTATAAAATGAAGTCCGGATGATAGATTTAGCATGACAATTCATAAAGCTACATTACTTAAATATTGAAATTCTGATTTGACAACAGCTAAACTAAACTAAGAGAGTAAGACAGAAATTATACAGTTTCAAAAAGAACTCACATTGGAGAAGTTAATGGAGAATTGTCTATCATGGGAGGAACCCCACACTCGAGCAGGGGAAGAGTGTGAGTAGTCTGTGCACTGATGGAGAGATCAGCAGAGACAATGTGTTCCCTGTTCCCCTGAGTTGCTGCAGGGAGAAGAGTCAGAGAATTCAGGAGTAAAGCCCAGAAGAGAAAGAGAGATGAGGGGAAGGTGTTTTTAAGATTTAGTTTTATTTCTCATTATCCTACTCTGATTTGATTTATAATAAATCCAATTAATTTCCTTAAGCTGAGTCTGCTTTGCCCATGATGGTAATTTCTGAATGATCTCTCACTGTCCTTATCTCAACCCACAAGCCTTTCATTATATTTTCTGTCCCCTGTCCAGCTGACAAGGGGAGTGACAGAGCAGATTAGGTGGGCACCTGGCAAACAAGGTAAACCCACCACAATCTCAGAGTGGGCACCACTGAGACATTCTCTCATGAGAGTTTCCAGTTATATTTCATTAAAATCTGGATTGTCACAGTAAACAGCAAAATGTGTATTTACAATACAATTCCCCATAAGTTCCCTACTATACACTCTTTAAAAAAGCCCAACCAACCAAAAAACCCAAACTTTACATTTAAACACCTACGTTCAAATATAAGGTACTGTTACTCTACATTAGATTCAGACAGCTTATCCATGCCACTGAACATGCTCATCACACACTGGAAGGAAATACTGTTGGCTGGGGTTGGCTGCACACTGTGCAATGCAGAGGCAGAAGTGCCCTCAGATGAACAGTATGTTCAGAACACCTGGAAACACTTCAGAGACAGGCCAGTGAGAAACTTCTATGTGACATCTGGGGTTGGCCTACTGTACCATATATATCAGTCAGCAAAATGGGCTTAACTAATTTTGGACAGATTGTCTTGTGCTTCATTTTATAATTTCACATCAGTTTTTCCTTTTCTACTGTGAAAAAACTTTTAATGTTGTCCACAGCCAGCAATGTTTTAAAACTTTTCCTCAGTTCTGTGGTAAGCAGAAATGAACAATTCTGCGAAGGACTAATTTCTAGCAAATTCAAAAGTTGCTGTAAAATGTGTTATTTCCAGCATACCTATTTTTGTTCCTTGATGAGCTACAAATATGTTTCTTAAATCAGGCAGAAAAGAAATGAGTAGGTAAAAGTGAAGAAAATAAAATGAGAAAAGGAGTCATTGAAATGCTGAAAAGTTTGGTTTAGGAACATGACTTTAAAGACATAAGATCCTCTGGAGTGACATTTCAGGTGGTGGAGATAGATCATTCCTGACAGGTCTGGAGCAGGGGTATTACTGCAGTAAGCATACTATCTTTCCTAATTGCTAGAAAGTCATCCTGCTGCCTGGCTTAATGGATAGAAATATACTCTCAATATTTCTCAATATTTCTAATAATAGATATCTTCTCTAACTGAAAGTCTGAAATCTTAACTCAGCTAGCTTTGATGCCCAAATACACAAGACATTCCATGGAGTTCAATATGATTAAAACTTCCCTGTACCAGTATACTTGCCTATACTAAATGTCTTCATACACAGGCTGACTGGTCTACTGATATTCTGTGGTTTTGCTGCCTCAGTCATCATCCAGAGCTGAAATGTGTTCCCAGCTCCTTGGAAAGTCAGGACCAAAAGTATTAATTGCCAGGAATTGATCAGACCAAATTAATTAGCACTTCTGAAAATATGTCCATTAATTTTTCTTGATGTTATTAACTCATCATCTTTGTTGGGAAAGAAAAGTTGAACCTTGACATCAAAGTAGAGGAAGTAGGAGTGTATTAAGATTGAGAGATAAAAAGTAACTTTTCATTTTGCCTATATGAATGGAGAGTGGTGGAGAATTTCTGGATTTGCCCCTAATGATTGTTGACCATACTTAGAATTCACTGGGCTTACTAAGTTATGATTTAGGAATCCTTCTAATAAACAGAGAACCTAATAAAAACAACAGAATACTGTTATAAAACAGCCTATACTATTGTCAGGAAAACTAATCGAAGATGTTATTTTTTCACTAAAATATGATACAACTGGGAGTACAGTGTGAGCAACTCAGTGAATCAGATACTTCAGAAGAAAAAAAACCTCACAAGCACAACTGGTTTTGATCTCTCAGAAGAAGTTCTTTGAGAGTCAGGATTTTCTCAGCTCTCATGTAGAAACAGTCTGTATTGTTAACAACCTTGGCAATGCAAGCAACAGAGCTGTGGGATTGGACACTTGAAAGGAGGAATCCTCTTCAAACCTTCCTACCCACGCCGACAGTATGCTGTCTGACCCTAGATGCTTTTTGAAAGCATTCCCATTTATCATGGGAAAGAGATAGCTCAAAATACTTGACAAAGGAGAAAAAATTAAGCACATCTAAGAAAGAAAAAGAAAATATCTAGCTCTTTAAAAAACCCTGTGTTGGAGGAGAGTAATTAGCTTTGATGCAATCCTTCAGCAATATATTTAGAAAGTTATTGGCTTCTTTATACTACCTCAATCATAATTAAAAATACCACTAGGACAAAGTTAATGTATATGCAGCTAGAAGAAGGCAGAGATAACTTCAGGATCTCTCTGGTTATGATTTCAGGAGAAAAAGTATTCTAATTGTCTAGCAGAGTGGTGGATGGTCTGCAGTGCACTTGAATAGCAAGAAAATGAATATTTGAACATTTTGCATATATTACATATATATATATATATATATATATATATATATATATACATACACAAGTGTTGAACCCAATCTATCTACAAAAGACCACAATGAACCAATATTTTCCTTTTCTGCACACTATGTTGTTTGAGGTGAGATCTACTGTTTTGTTTTGGCACACAGGCAGATGTTCTGCATGCTAGGAGGGTGAGAATGAGTTTATGCAATCATCTCAAATGGAGCATTTCAGAGCTATCAATGATACTGTATTCCAGACTGTCCTTCTGAAGTCCATTATGCAAATACTACTTTTGTTTGCATGAATGTTGCTCTCACTTTTTCAGGATTTCCATATTATATTTCATATGTATAATTTTATTCCTTCCTATCCCATCTCTGAAGTCTGCCGAGGTCCTTCCATACCAGCATTCAACCAAGCACCACACAGCTCACTACTGACTTTGGTGGCTGTAGGCTTGAAAGCTGTGCTCAAACCTGGTGTTCATGAGCAGTAGTATTCAAGTTTACCATAAAACTCTCAGTTCTTCCAGTTCTAAGACTCATCCTTATTTTAGCTGCTGTGGAAATGTCTCCATTCAAAATAGTTTGTGCAGGAATGCCAAGCTTCCAGAAAGCTGAAATATTTGCATTTGTTCACCAACATATACTTTTTGAGTCATAAGTCTTTCAGTCTACCTTTATCCTTAATCTGGTGTGCTAATCAAACTTTTTTGGGTTTTTTTTTCTGGGACCAATTATCTGAGACTAAAAGCAATTCTTTCATATAATTTTCTTGGTATGAAGAAGATAGGTATTTTACTTAGTTCAGGTTGGAGTTGAAAAATAGTGGCCTAGAATATGGCTCATGCTCTTGGGCTGGGTCAGAACTCTAAAAATTCTCTCTCAACAGAGTTCAGTGTACTGGCACTAAGTTGGACTTAGGAGGCTGTGGGAAAGAAAAGTATCCAAGTAATGAAGAAACTCATTGATTCAAAGATTTTTGCTCCTGCCACTCATCCCACAGGTCACTAACAGACTGTGTTTTAGCTCAAAGGTTTGAAGGGCAGCCATAGGGATGCAAGTCACCCTTACCATGCAACTGGAGAAAGATTTTATCTCTCTGACCTCTCCCTTTCCTACATATTAGTTAGGAAAGGTCTGGTTGGTTACACGTGCTCTCTGAATGCGCAATCAGTCATCCTCGAAAGGAAAGAAGACAGCTTTCAAATACCATCTCTGCTGGATCTTTAAATGCTGTCATTTCAGAAAGATGCTATGAGACATGGGTGGGATTTATTTTGTTCAAAAGAAACCCACAATGTGCTACATGGTATGCTGGAATAAGACTCCCTACCTCTTGCAATATATTGGATGATGCCAGGAACAGAAACATTCTGATATTGAAGAAGCTTCTAGTTATGCAAGGGTTGCATTTTTAATAGGAACATGCAACTCTGAGACTCTTTAATGGTGCTGTTAGAGCTGTTTGAAATAGAGAGAAAGCATTTTTCCTGGAAAATTTTTCCTTGAAACCATGCTGTGGCTACAATGATTTCACTTTCTTTCCCTTACTTCCTACGTCAGAAGATCCAAATTCTGCAAAATGTAATCCACATAACATATCTTATCAAATAAAATATTTTATTAGCTGAAATACCTTACTGAATATGTCTTAGGTGGTGATATGGGGCAGTGGATGTTACTGAAATTTCAATCCTTACTGGTATTTAAAAATTAATTTTTACAATAGATGAAAGCCTATTGTGCATGATAGAATAGAATAATATCTCGTATGCTAGCTGTATGGTCTTCTAAAGCCACTATAAATATTGAAAAATGCTTCTTTTTCAATTTGAAAATATTAAAGAAATTACATGGAAAATAATCACATTTTTTTTCTCCCATTATATCTTTGAACAAATTATGTGGGCAAGAAAAAAGAAATCTTGTTCTTCTTGTTCCTAGTCAGAAACCTAAAAATGTCTATGACTTGTAGTTGAGAGATTTGGTTGCTGATTTTTTTAAATGAAAACTGAGTCTGAGTACCACAGAATGATCTGCATGCAGAGTGTGCAGTTAACCACTGCTATTCACCACCAATAACACAGATGGATCTGACGATTTAAGTTGTGAAACATATGGCTTTAGTAAGGAAGAAATGACAGCTGAGCTAAGTACCTTTGACAGAGTAACTCTAGAAAAAGAATATAAAGTTAGCTGCTTTGAAAATTGCCTTGCTTTCTTCAAAGCCTACACTCTTCACTTCACCCTCTGTCACCTTAATATCCATGAGTCCTGTTTCATGTAAGAAGTTTTTCATGTCTTTGTACCTTTCAAAATTATATGAGATACATAGCCAGGAGCAACTGCCAGAATAAGCATTACTGAGCACAAAACATAGTATTTCTTTCAAGTCTGAAAAACCAATTGCTTTTATTACATTAAAAACTGACCATGGATTATATATCTTCTTCCATTACACTTAGCCTTTCTTTCAAAACTATTACTAGTGTATCATTTCATTAAATTCCAACTTGTCTCCTTAATAAAAAACTTTCAAATTCTTCTGATTAAAAAAAAATTTAAAAGCTTTGGAGGACTTATTATACTTCATTTCACCAGTCACGGAGGTTATAGTTCTGGGACAATATTTCTGACACATAAGTACAGAACTTTGAGAATTCCTGCTAAGTTTTGTTAGTCCCCTCAGTCTGAAAATTAGGAAGAGATCCCAGATAATTAGCTTTATTCTTTTTGTGAAATAATTTAATGCAAATTATTTTCATTTGGGTTAATTGCTATGGAGAAGATACTGTAGCTTTTCATGTTTCCACAGAGACTAAATTCTGTTTCAGTTTCAGACTCAGGCAGTCATGGTTCACGTTCTCATTTACACAGTAGTAGCATTACTAAGGTTGCAAACTGTAAAAACAGGAAATAGCTCTGCTGTTGGATATCAGGTATATATGAGGCTTTAAAACTGCATCATGATTCTGGAATATGAAAACTAAGACCTCAGTTTTTTTCCCGAATGCACCCTAAAGGACTTCTGAAAAAGTTCAGTAGCACAAATATCTGGTCTTATTTTCACACTCTCTCTTGCACAAGGTCCTTGTACAAATCCTGCACTTCCAGCCTCTGGTATATTATTCAGATTTTCTGCTTTAATGTGACAAGTAAAAATGCCTCCTTACTCTAAGCAATATTACAAGATTCAACAACTCAGCAGAATTATATTTGTCTAAGCCTGTACATATATGGATTTCAAATACAGCTATCTGTGACTAAATATGGTAGGTATTGGGAATATTACTATAACCTTATTGTAAATGAAGGACGACCAGCAATTTATTTTTTATTGGATCAGGTTTTTATGGTCTTTTGGATAGGATATAGACATGTATGTCAGCAACATTTTTTGAAGAAGAGACATTTATTTTTAAGATCCACAAAAAGCTTGTACTCAAGCCATGGAACTTTGAGCCTCAGCCAGCTATTAATTTGATGGAACTATTCTTCTAAAAAAGTCATTATAGTTCTTCCCTGGCATCCCTAGATAAAGGGTTGCTCATAGCATTCAGAGAGAATTTGGGGGGGTCCCCAAAGAGCTCCAAGTAAAGTCTTTCAAGACAAGAAACACTGAAAGGCACTCGGTGACATTTCTGTGTCTAATTTAGGAGTGTGAAAGTTCTTGTTTCTCTTTGGTACTAAAATCTGAATAAGAAAGTAGACTGAAACATTTCTTTTAAAGTTTCCTACCAGACATAGAAAATTTGGCTTATCTCAAGAGTGTGTCAACATGCTGCTGGTATGGCAGCAGTGTGAGAACATTAATGCTGAGATGGAAAAACTTGTTTGTCTGCACGATCTTTTTTTCACCTTCAGTTTCTTATTCATGAAGGAATAGCAGCATTAAACTTCCCAAGAGCTAAGAGTCCCATACTAACAACTCATGTCCAATTCTGGTCACTGTAATTAGATTTCAGCATTAGAGGATTTAATGTTAGGAAGGAGAAAAATATTACACCAAAAGTGTTTTCTATTTCCTTTGCATTCTTAGATTTTGTTTACTCTCAACTGAATTAAAATCATTGCCAATTTATTTTTGCTGTCCCTTGTTCTTATGTTGGGATATTATGCAGTGGTGGTTTTTCATATAACACATTGGACTTTACCATATAATTGGCATTGGCATAAATAAAATATATTACCATAGGAATTTAGGACATTATCTGTCATCGCTACAAATAATTTATTTTCAGAAAAAAACCGATGTTGTGTTTATACACAACATGTATCAAATGATATACAATGTGTATCATAGTTCTTTTCACAATGTGTGTATGCCTCAGGGGAAAAGAATTGCAATGATGGGACTAGAACATTTTCTTCTGAACATGTCGCTCAGCTCTGCATTTTCAGTCCTAACTGATTATTATTTACTAAGGTCTCTACATACAGAAGGTTGGAATCTTAGATCTTGCGACATATTTTGTGCAAATTTTTGAGAAATGTTAAAATACCAAAAGTAGACTTATTTCAAGAATGACTGAACTTTACTGGCCATTTCCAGAGATTTAAAAGCAAGCTTAAGTTTGGTACACAAATATAAGTCTATTTGATTTGCTCTCATGGGAAACACAGTGCTTCTTGATACAGCAAAACTTACTGTACACTAAGGACAAAAAATTTTCCCAAATTGTATTTGATATATTAAATCAAAACTCTGTGCACATAGTTGTCTGTGTGTACAATTATGTTACACACTTTTTTTCTCTTAGCTGTACCTACCATATGATTTGAGACATTTATTATAAACCCATAATTGTGACTTTAAAAACTGCTTAACACAACTAATAAAATTAAAAAGGCAAGACTGGAGAAACAGCACAGATAAAACTTTAAAAAGCATAAAACCACAAACAAAAATAATAGCCAAATAGAATCAAATGACACTTTACTAGGCATATAATATTTAGCATGTGCAATTCAAACTAAGAGAAAAGAGTGCACCTGGATTTTGCCAATAAAAAAGGAAGAAAAATTGGAAGTTCAATTCTTTGGCAGACAAGAAATATTGTTCATATGCTGGTCATTGTGTGGAGTCAAACCTATACCATATAAGACCAAATGCAAATCACAGCTCAAGAGAAATAGTCAAAACTAGGTAGAGAGTTAAGAACAGTAATTGATAAAAGCCTGATTGGAGTTAGTCCTTGTTATAGTTTCGTAAAGTATGCTGCTTTTTCCTATCCTTCTCACATAAACTTGCTATAATTTGTTTAAAGATGTTTTCCATTCTCACATGCAATAGTGGTTATTATTTATGAATACTTAAGAATCTCTCACAAGATTTGCAACACCTAAATTTCCAGTATTTTCTAGAAAAAAACAGTAGACACTGTGGAAGTCAGGCATGGAGACTTTCATCAGTTTTTAGCTTTAATCATGATAAGGTCTTTTGAAACTTCCCCTAAATCTGTAGCAGAAAGACAACTGTTCCCAATGTCTTGTTAATGCTGCATCTGTCTCTATAAACGCTCTGTGCAAGATATATCTTTTATTTGACAATTAGTAAAAGTGAATGCTTCACAAAGGACAAATAATCAGATTCTACACACTATCTAATACAGTTTATGCCAGAAGGAGAAAACCATAACAGCACAAGACTCTTGAAAACTTGATTAAATGTTTAGTGACACTCTAAAAATGCCTTTATTGATTATTGTAACATTCCTGAACATGTGTCATTTGAGACCTATGGTAAGTATTTCATGCATTTGTGAAAATTGAGCTGTAAATCTGAGAAAACAGCTGCCATTAAAACCAAGATGGCTGTATTACAAGCCAGCAAGACGTAAAAGGATTACATTTAGGAGGTTAAATTCAATGTCATTCTTTTTTCAGTAATGAATTGTAAAATCCATTCTGTTGGCTAGAAACCAGAAGTAATTCCTTTGAAATATGTATTCAAGGGGGATGGGGCAGGAGGACAATTAGTTTTGGAAACAAGAATGTTATTTCTGATTGCAACTATAAAGATCCATGAAAGCTGTCCTTGACTATTAAATAAAGCCAATGCTGTGCATTCTTGCCTTGGTACTACTTTCTTTCTGAGGCACCTATTCTGAAAATTGCAGTGATCTGCCAGCTCTCAGAGACTGAATGTGAGGAACAGCTTGGATATTTCCATGAACTCCCTCTATGGTTTGTGAATTTTTCTGGTGGGGATCACAGAGAGTCAATATTGAGAAATATTTTCTTCTGTGTCAGCTGATAAATGGAGCGTATTTTTAATAGCGGAGGGTAAATCTGGACTTGTTTCTGTCAAGAAAATGCAAGCTATGATAAATATATCAAAGCAAAACCAATAGTGGGGTGAGGGGAAGATCCTTAAGGTAGATGACACGTATTGACACAAGAAGAAGTGTGTATAGAGTGACTATGAAGAAACTTAGTTTTAAATTGGAAAATTCCTTGTCTGAGTAACAGGAAGATAACCTAATTGCTTTCAAAATGGGTCACTTCATGAAGGAGTAATATGGGAGCAGCAAGGGGGCCATTCTGAAAGCCCAGCAGGTTGTTTGAATTATTTCTATACCCTCACCCCATAGTCCCATTTTTCTAGATTTTTTTCCCGACTTCTGTAGTTTTTGTGCTATGTCCATTTTGAAAGGATATAAAAAAGACAATTTTTAACTGTAGTCTGAAACTGAAACATTCCTTAAAGATATAACATTAAATATGTACCTAAAATTTAAATATGCATTTAAGCACATTGTTAAGATGGAACTAATTGTGTTGAATCAAAAATATTCCCCTCTTGGGATAAAATCAATTGTTCATGTGAAACAAGGTCTTCAGTTTATTCATTATGTAACCATTATCTACACTACTATTTCTATTTAAAGTGAAATAATTGTTTTTTCATTATTTACTCATTGCTGCTCAATTAATGCTTTTTTTTTCTGTAATAACACATGATTTTGAAAGGCAAAAGGCATGCACAGACTTGACTGATAACAACTACTATCATACTAATATAATTTTCATTGAAGTGCTATAGGAGAAAAACCTTAAGTATACTAAAAGCAGGAAGAAGAATCCATGACTGTTCCAGTGTGGTCTTATCCTTCCCACTAGGCTTTCTGTAAACACTTATATTCCTGGCTGCAGAGGTGAGGAATGACTCAGAAACAAAAGGATTGAAGTCCTAACCCTCCTGAAAGGTTGTAGCCGTCCTACCCCATCACTCAGAGCATCAGAGATTTCTGACTGAATCCCGGTTTCACAACTCTCCCTCACTACTGCCTTCAGATAGAGCTCCAAGAACGGAGCTATATTTCCAGCTGTCTATCATTTTCTAGAAGCTGAGCATCCTTCTCTCAATTCTATGATTATCCTAAATACTATTCCTTATGTGTGCTTGAAATTTAACATCTACATTTTAGGCAGCCTAGCATTGGCTCATACAATCTGGTCCCTAGTGTTTTATTTATTCTAGTCAGATCAAAATCTATATTCTGAAATTGTTTTCCATTTAGTAAGCCGGTTCCTAATAGGAAGAAAAATTTTGCCAAATATTTCTCCAAGAGGGTGATTGTGTAAGTATTTCAACCAAGGACCAAAATTGCTGTTTGTTTATGAACAGAATTTGAAACGTAAGTAGGACACATTTTAAACACCTCAGCAGTGTAAGCAACTCAGAGAATACACGGAAAATGTCCACAAAGAACTGAGCCAGTAATAACAAGGCAAGTCAGGAGCTGGGGAGAACAAGGTCAGATTCTTCTTTTTCATTCATCTGTATTTCAAAAATCATGGCTGTGTTTAAATCAATGTTAAGGGTGGCACCTAGAAGGCAGGTGATTCTGAAAACGGATATGTCATCTTATTGGACTTCTAGACAAGACCAGAATTTTGAATGGGTCTTAAACCTTTGACATCATATGAAAACATTATATTTTTATAGGATAAACAACAAAATATAAGAGTTTAATGACATCTGGAGCTCATTTCAACCCATAGAAAAGGAGAAAAAAGTCAGGAATCTGATTTAGGTGTATGTGCTTAGCATACGTAGAGTCATAAATGCTTGGGATATTATATTCAGGTAGACACACTGGAGCAGAGCAGAATGTAGTGATATATTAAACAGTTGCATTTCTATTGGATTGTAAATGGTATTGGTTGTTTCCCAAATATAATTTTGAAAAAGGCTTATATCAAATTTTCTTTTCTTATAGTCACTAGGGAATTAAAATGTGACAGTAAGTAAGCTCAGGTGGCAATGGTTTTATGACTAGCATACATTAAAAATGCTGATGTATACAATATCACTTCAGGTTGCAGTGTCAACAAAATATAGATTTATTCCAAGAAAAGATTTTTTTTCAGACAACTTTGCTTATATATCTAGCATTCTTGTAAATTAGTTTAGGGCTCGTGAAAAATACCAACCTAGAAGAGAGGAATGCTGGAGCTATTTTTTAATTCCTGGTGAGGTATAAAATGGACAGGAGTGCAGCTTTTTCAAACTGGTATACCAACTTATTTTAATTATGGCTGAGTAACCCAAATTGTGCCAGAAAGGAATAGTGGGCAATGCTAGCCAGGACATCACAGCTGTTTGGGTTGCAGGTATGTTAGCTTACACCCTAAACCCCAGTGCTTGGCTGAAGCACACATCAAAGCTCCTTTGTCTTCCACATCTTTTCAGAAGTACTGTGCAGACTGTAAGTCTATTGTCTTTAAAATAAAAACTTTAAGGGGTTTATGTACCTTTATCTCACTGAACTTTGTCTCTGTTCCTTCTGAGAAGTGAGATGTCCAACAATTCCATTAAGCAGTTGATACTTGAATACAATTTCCATAATCTTCATAGTGTCTTTACAAAAATCTCCCTTCTAAGTGTTCCACTAAAGCCATAAAACACACAGTCATAAACTGCACATGAGACTGACTAACAGATGATGGCCAAATTTCTTATGTCTGTAATCTGAAGTAACACTAGTGTATGAACTCTTTAACACTCTCTTGTTGATAGTTGTTTTCCTTTTAGTACTCATTTTCTGCTGTGGTTGGACGTGATGTCAGGGACTGATTAAGCCATTATGTAATCTGACTTTTTTCATGTTCTGATTGATGCACTTCCACAGTTTTCCAAATCCATTCTGTTTCTCAGAGGAAGCATTTTGCATTAATGACTAACGTTAATGAATGTCTTAAAAAAGATAGGAAAGGGATTCAATCAGAAGAGACAATGAGTGTGTTAGGAGAGATGGTTCACAAAGCAGACACACAAATTCTGTCATCCTTTTCACTCTGGCCCTCCTCCTACTTTCACCTTTTTGTCTCATTAAATGCTAAATCTCTAGCAATGAAGGCAAAGAATAAATAAAAACGAAAAGGAAAAACGATGGCCAGCGTTACAAAGAGCAAACCAATGCTGTATAAATATGTTCATATATATTGTTTGCTCTCTGTAGGAAGGACAGCAAATTTACCTCAAACATTATTTTTTAGATCTTTAGTAAAAAAAATGAGGGGGGGTGAGGTGGGAAGGGAGCTCTTTCTAGCATTTCCAAGAATAGATACAGAACAACAAGCAGCCTAAGATATAGAATTTGCCTTTGTGAACATGATATTTTTCAGTGAAAAGATGTTGGTACATTATATTAATCTCCTTTTTAAAAGGGACTGTATTAGGGCTGTTGTGTGCTTTAAAAAAACCTCCATCCTAATATGTTTGTCTTTGCTTAAACATTTATATTAACTAAGCTTAAATGATAATTTTAATTATTATATTCTTGTTCTTTTCATTTATTATTTTGCTGGAAAAATGAGTGGTGATGCTTAGATGAAATTATTCTTAAATTTCGGTTTTGATGGTACCTTGACATAATAGTAATGAAACAAGTGCCAAAAGCATAATTACTATATTATAGCTTGAGAAGAAAAACATTTCAAGTGTTGATGAAGAGAAGTACTAAAACTTGCTATAACAATTATTTCTGAAAGCAGTTATTTTTGCCTTTATTTTAAAAATAGAAATTTGGTGTATTACCACAATTATAATCCTAGATATATATTACTGTTAATAACAAATGAAAATCTCAAATATAAAACAGCAGCACCCATAAACAGCATCTAAAGCTCTGAGGAGAAAGTTGGAGGGTTGCCAGTATTACGGTCATATGAATATTCAACAGAGAACTTAAATGCAACACTATGGCAAAAATGCAGTCATTTTAGAGTCTCAGAGTAAAATCAAAATAAAGAGGTTTTAACTTTTATTCATTATAACTACTACACCATATTTTGCATTTAGGATATATTGGTAATATATAAAAATATATGGATGAATCAGAGACATTTTAAGAATGTCTCTGAAACAAAAATATTTTTTACACTTTACAGAAACCTTCAAAATCATTGGTAGAAAGAGGTAGCAGTGATAATAAGTCATACTTTAAAATAATCAATTTACCTTTTGGTTTCTAGGAGAAGCAATGATAAATAATAAATATTATAAATATTAATAGAATTAATAGAATAATAAAGTATTTCTAGTTTCTACTTCTATGCTTACATTAACTTACATTAATGAATACATAACCCATAAAATTTTCGGTTTTTTCAGTTGAAAAGAGTGAATATAATATTTCAGATTACAAAAGGGAGTAATTTCTGAGGTACCTCTGGGTGAGATGCACACTACACATACATGTTCCTCAATAAAAAAAGCCACATCTCCCTCCCACCTCTGAAATCAGGCTGTGAAGTACCACTCATGGCTGTTGTTTTTGCCAGAGTGACAACTCATACCAAAGTATTTCTATTTCAGTTGAATTGCATTCTCCATTCCAGGGACTGTCTTTAGATACAGCAATATTTAGTTTTAACCTTTGTATTCAGAGTTATGAGCATTAACTTTCTCTCATATCAGACTCAATCAGAGCAGTGTCTGCAATCTGGACTATAATAGATTGATCCCACAAAAAGGGTACTTTTACATCTTTCTCCACTTCCCCTGTTTTTCTCTAAGAAAATGGGAATAACTGTCTTGTTTTTTGTTTTTTATCTTAAAGTACGCAACCTGTTCAATCCTCACTTTTCATATTCCATACTTGTTATTTCTTCATATTTCAAGCACTGTGAATACTCAAGCATGTCACTTGTGCACCTTCAACTTTGGAAATTCAGTTCCTTTCAAGACAAACTCTTTGCTTTATTGAAATTAATCAGCAACCTAATTAATGAATCCATCATCTATTAAAATGCTTATGCTTGGAATGCATATTTTGTGGCTCAGATATTTCTTTTTAATGTAACATTCATTTTTAACACAAGAAATTAATATAGTCTAGATAAAAGAGATTGGATACTGTTGGGTGCTACAGCATAGCATTAAAATTTGGTTGATATCACTTTGGGAAGTCCATGAAGTTCACTGAGGGTACCCTACAGCCACTTCTGAGACAAATATCTGCCATTACATCACATTAATGTTCCTCCTGACAGCTACACAGCGTGGGAAATGGCAGTACAGAATTACAGTAGCTGAATTGCCTCATGAAGTTGAAAACAGAAAGCAAAGATAAACTTGTAGAAAATTACAAGAAAAACAAAACCCCAAGAAAGTACCTGCACTCAACACATCTGCCTGAGCAGTCAAGAAGCAGCAGACTTCAAGCTTCCCAAAGCAGAGAAGCAGATTTTGTCCTCAGTCCTCAGCTCCTGATCTTTCAGTTATATACTCAGTTATAACCCTACGTCCTTGAAAAAGCAAATACTGCCATTTTGCTACATATAAAAAATGAATAGTTCTGATTAACACTTAAATTAAAGTAATCTTCAGCTCTACAAGGTGTCAAACAATTTATATGTCTTCACTGATTACAGTCATAACAATAAAAAGGGGAATAGTAGCTTATTCAGGACACTTTTTTAATTAAGACTTTGACCATTGGGAACTTACCTTTTATTAAGCACCCTGAATACCACACTAACCTCATTATACACTGCAGTAAAGTGTAAATGAATATCCTGAAAGCGGGGATTCACTTGCCCAGACTTTGCTGTTCTTAAGCAAAGTACTCTCATCACTTGGGAAGATGCTATGGATGCTTTGTCTCACTTTTGCTGCTAATTCAACCTTAATTATGCACAAATTCATGTTCAATTTCTATTAAACTCTAATGAAGAAATTACTTTTAGACTTTTTCAGCTCCTGCTGGGAAAATCTTCTATTTCATATCACTAATGAATTACATTCTTAACTTTATTGCTACATTTCTTGAACAATCAGAGTTTCTGGTTCATGAATCACATCCTTATTATTTTATTATGATTTTATTTTTATTTGATACACTGTAGTTCTGAATTATAGATGGTCTTTGTTTTCATTCTGTTGCCTGTCAAGAGGAATGCACTGTTTTTTTCCCCATTGTCACAACTGCAAATCCTTAGAGTAGTATGTGGAAGAGTTTGCTTTCCCCAGGAAAAAAGTAAAAATAAAAAAGTGGTAATATGTAGAAAAGCTTCAAATACTTTTCCCAAGAAGAAAAGTAGTTTGTTTCCATATTTATGTGTAGAAGCTCACAGTATATAGACTGGCATACTGCCATTTAATTTCATAGAACTATGGAAAGCTGAATGTATTTAATCCTGCTGAGATTCCAGCCTCTTTGCTTCCTGCAACAAATCAAAATTATTAAAAACTATCTGCACTGGAAGTTTCCATAACTGGAAAGTTGTTTAATATACTCCAGGCTAGAAGGAAACACAGGTAAAAGAGGAAAAGTTACTGAAACTTGATCAGTGGAGATTGATAGAAGCCACATCATAAGGTAGAGTGACTAATGCTAAAATATAGAGGAACTTATCTAATAACAAAAGATCTGTTTCAGGGGACCATACTGGAAAATGTAGCAGGACATATTTTTAATCTGAAAAGTTATAATAAAACCTTATAAAAGATTAGAATTTTGATATGACAGTGATTAAAACAGTGATATGACTTGCAAAAAGTAACACTACTGATTTTAGAGTGATCAGTTTATCTGTGATTATAAATATCATATGACACAAAATGCTACTTTTCAGAAGCATTGTAAAAGTAAACTCACTTAAGTAATTTGGAACATTGTGGAATTTTCACCTTTTTGCCAAAGTTCAAATTACTGGGTTCCTTTCCCTGTTTTATTAATATATACATTAATTTTAGTGCAGAAATACATGGTAATAGAAGTAATAGAATATGATAGTATTGATTTTCTAGCAAAGTGATTTTACCTTTTATATCATTGCTGTAACCTATTTAACATCTGCATATTTCATACACTGCCCATCAACCAAGGTATTCCTTGTGACTATTAATATTTCTCATTCCTCCTGGACTGTGCAGCTGTCAAAAATTTAGAGAGGTGAGGTAACTCTTGGCCTTAACACCACATTACTTATTTCAGGCAGAATTTTCAAAGGATGTCTTTTATAATTTTTATCTACATGGCCAAATAAGCTACAAAATTAAAGCTATACAGAGTAGCAATTATGCTGAGTATTTGTGAACTTCAGACTGAATGAGGAGCCTTTTCAGCAGGCATCCCTGTCTCCACTTCCATGTCTCTCCACCCATTCTTTCCTGCCCTGTGCTTTGTTCAGTCTCAGAAGAGTGCAAAGGTCCTACACAGCACACAAATTACTTTGCACAGTAAAACTGCATTTTATTTCTACCTTATATATGATGTTCCTCATTAGAGAAAGACTAGGCAAGATGCAGAGTAACACAGGATCAGACCTCGAATATTTGACATAAAAAAAGTGATTCTGGTTCTTGATTACTTATGATTTCTTCTTCTATTTTGCCCTGTTAATTTATCCTATACAGAGGTAGTTAATGATGCCAAATCATGGAACATCAACAAAATAATATTGTTGATTGTAAAACATATTTCCATAAAAAGACTCAATTTACCTTCCCTTTGTCTGTTTTCTATTCTTTACTTGATTACAACACTTAAGTAAACCTTTTTCCTATGCGGTTTTGTTTTTATTTTTTTAAAGCTAGAAGGTTTGGGATTTCCTAGTCACAGATATCTAAATATGTATTTTCTGTTAGAATATTATCACAGATTAAATGTCTTGTTCTGACCCCTCAATCTAAGTATAAACAAATATAAATCTAGCCATTCTCTAAATTCTGTATTTCTTCTTAGCATTAGCTTATCTTGCAATGTGCCCTTGTGCTTTAACTTCATTTCCACACTTAATTCCAAATCCTTTTGATAACTCCTAGAGCAAATATAAAGGCTACACAGAAAAGAAGGTTAACCCTTCAGCCTCAGAGGTAAAGTGATTAGTGGAGAAAATGTCAATAAGGAGGAAGAAAAAGGGCACCATCATTTGAGTAAAGGAGATTAAATAAGCACAAAATAAAAATGCTGCATAAATACTGTACATTTACTGCTAGCTTGCTAGAGGAACATACACATTTCCTTTGCATAATAGGCCATAATTTACATCAAAAAACAGTATTTTCAGGTTGTCAACAAGCTGAAAATTGTTTAAAATATTAAAAATACTACCAGTAAAAGAAATATAGCTGAACCTAGCATCTAGTATGGTTTGCCTGGAGGCAGAAAACACAAGAGGCAAATTTCTCCCCTTAATAATCTTGCTTAACTACTGAAATTGGCAGGAAAATTACAATCATAGAATCATCAGGGTTGGAAGAGACCTTTAAGATCATCCAGTCCAACTTCCAACCTAGCACCACCACCATAGCTCAGAAAAAATTATATCAGAGCTCTCAAGGTTCCAAAGTTTCTGAAGCTTCTGCTGCTACCTGAAGTATGTTTACCTCTAAAGACTAGTGGAATTCAATTCCTTACTCTAAGTCTGCCCGTGTAATGAGCAAATACTAAATTCTATCTATTCTATTATTTGGACATTTTAGTCTACCTAGCTCTGTCTTTATACATCCAACAATTATAAAAGTCTTCTGTTATAACCTAATTTAACTTTTTGGACACCACAGATGGTAGGTTTCTATAGAAAATCTCCATTAATTTTTAGCTACATATGTTTTTCTATCTATATGATGTTTCATTTGGTTATGCTAAAGCACACAATGTTTGCTGATATTTTGTGGCCTAACATACCCATTTTTTATCAATCTCATTCCTTATGTCTTCTGCCAGCTTTGTCTGTACTGATTTTATGGGAGTTTTTCCCAATACTTATAATATTAAAAAGAATGAGACCAAGAATGAATCCTTGTGAGACCCAACTGGAATCGCCCCCCTCAGTGACAATTAGTGTTATGTTCTGGCTGCTGGCTAGCCAGTTTCAATTCAGTCAATGCATGTCATATTGACTTTGTATCATTCTACTTTCTTAATCAAAATGTCATGCAGAAGGAAGACAAATGCCTTACTGATAATTACTTTTTATCAATTGTCTTACAATCTTACAGGCAAAATAAAAGAATATCATATTATCGGTATTGACAGTATATACTTTCAAAAAAAAAATCAATTTCATTATCATTAACTACCATACCTGATTTTAATTTTCTACTAGTCAAGTACCATCATATCAGTTCTTCTGTTACTTTGCTGGGGTTGACACTTAGGCTGTACAGCTTTGTACAGTGGAAATTGCCATTCAGATCAAATAACTGACCGTTGTCTTTTGCTTAAAAAATGAGAAAAACATTCATACCCTGTGTCCATTTATCCCCTTACAAATGATGGGCATTAGAAAGATATTTACCATTTAGGGAAAGTCTATGACCATTTGGAATTACACATCAAATATTCCTGCTATTAGCTTTGATACAAAACATGGAGTATTCTCCTCCTTTCACAGAATCTATTATGTATGGAAAGAGCAGACTGAGCTACTCAGATGTATTTTTTCCTCTAGTACAGCCTGCTCATATAATGTCACATATAATGCCTTTTCTCTCTTTGCCCCAGGTAAACCTGCTTTCTGGCTATGTTATTAAACTGTTGGGTTTCAAACCATTACTCATTTACATATATATATATGTGTGTGTATATATATATATATATATATATTTATGTTTGATTGGGGTTGTGAAAAAGCACCTGCTAGATATGAACAAGCATTATGTGAGTAAGCTCAAACATACAGTGGTATTTGCAACTGTTACGTTGGAGAGGGAGCTTGCTACTTACTGCTGTTATCATAGCTATTTATTGTTCTTTCTTTTTTTTGAATCCTTTTCTTCATTAAAAGATAGCATCCCTTGGCAGAATTCATGCTCCAATGTGATAGGTCATAAGCAAGTACAGAGCATGTGTGGTGCTTCCATTCAAGAGGTCAGTTTGATATGCATGCATTTTGCAGCTCACAAAAATATAGAAATGCGGGGTAGTTAACAATAACAGTTATACAACTATTTTATTCTTACTAACTCACTATCTACAGACATTTCACACATGAAAACAGTTTCTATTCTGAGCTGATGCAAAATAAATCCATAAAGTCTCCCTGTTTTCATTATAGCGATCATAATTTGGTTTTAAATTTGTACTGCAGGAGAATATTCTGCACAGTAGAGACAGTCGGGCACTCCCTCATAAAACAATGCTGGTTACTAGTTAAAAGAATGACACCTTAACACTGCAGTAGCAGAACAGACTTTGGAGTTAAAAATATAGTGAATGAAGCAGGTATTCTTTACTGTAACTGTGCATCTAACAGCAAATGCCAGGGGAAAAGGGAAAAAAATAAGGTTTTATCGGTGAAGCCTGTAGATTTTGTTGAAGATAGTTATGCCATGAAACATTTAGTCTTGTGCTTGCTGAATTTTTTAAAAAGTTGGTCCATTAAGTACACTGGTTTCCAATGCCTCAACTTCCATTTGTCACCAAATATTCCTAAATATACTCACAATGTGTATATCACCTTTCTAAACCTCATGGGATTTTCAAAAATGTACATTCAACACCTAATCTACAAAGAGACATTTGAAAAATATATCCTAGAAAGAAATCCTTTAAAATGAGCATTAAGAAAAGGTAGATACAATAGGAGGCAAAGAAACCCCTTAATGGTTCACATTTTGCAGGGAGAATAATTACAGTATATATTTTAGGCTCC
This sequence comes from Sturnus vulgaris, assembly GCF_052056855.1. Classification (NCBI taxonomy): domain Eukaryota; kingdom Metazoa; phylum Chordata; class Aves; order Passeriformes; family Sturnidae; genus Sturnus; species Sturnus vulgaris. The sequence goes on from NC_142246.1 coordinate 28,746,438, forward strand.
CAATTACTAGATTTCAAAATAACTAAAGTAAAAGAGCTCTCCTATAAAAGACAAGCATTTTGACAAAGCACTCACAAGTTAAACACAATGTATTTTTATTCTTCTTTCTATAGCAGACAATAGAATAAACTAACGAAAGTGAAAGGCAAATAATGCATCTATATTTTCTACATCAAAATTGTAACAAAAATTCCAACTTAAGTAGCTTGCAGGTTCCCATTCAACATCTGAATATATGTAATAAGGACAGAAGTAAACTCCAAAGGAAGAGGAATGACATTGAAATCAAACTGTACTTCCCACTGAATACTTTTAATCTTGTTTACATAGTCTGTAAATTAACTGCTTCAGGGTCACTTCTTAATACATTTCTTTAATGCATTTCTTCTTAGCCCTTGTCCAAATTCCTTTAAAAAGTGCAGGTCAGAATTGCCCTCAGAAGGTCAGTCTGTGTCTAATCCAGAGAGAGACTCAACCCTTGAGTTTTCTGACAGATTTACATCTGAAATGAGCCTACGTGATCAAGCCCTTTGAAAGTCTACTGAGAATATTTTGCTTGGCAAGGAATAAACCCACAAACTGTAAAATAGTTCCAGTAATGAAAGAAGATATAAGAGATACTGATAACTTTCCCCTGATTTATCCACCTTAGATTTTTATTTAGTGCTCCCTATGCCACATAATATTTGGTTGTATAATCTCCGTGTTCTCAGTGAATCTTGTGGTGCTATCCTGCAAATGAGCATGGTTTGTTTCATTTCTCAAGACTCAGCCAAATACCTAAAATTTGCTTGGCTTTGATGAAATGGGCGAAACCTCTTCATCCAAACTATGTGCTCAAGTTCAAGGGTCAAAATTACACAAATTAATTTTAAGTATTCAAAAGTTATGTGATGTCTAAACCAGATATCTGATTTTATAGTAGTTAGATTATAATATGCCTTCAGAGACTGATTCATTCTCTCCAGAGATGGACCCTAATACAGGTGATGTTAGTTGTCCTCCAAAAATGTTTTCTTTTCTGCATTAATTATTGAGGAAGCCTAGACATCAAGGTAGGGCAAGGAATAAGATGTCTTTCAAGGAGAAAGTAGGCCCAAATATCTTCAGTGGGATTTAAATAACTCTAGCTGCTGTGCTTAACAACAGTGACAACATTTCTACAGGATTATGCAGAAGATAAGGCAGGTCAATCACAGCTTTCTGACTCAGGAGTATTGCTGTTTTTAACTATTTAACCAGCCCTGGTATAATGTCCATACTTGGTATAGTGTCCATACATTTTGAGTGTTACAACTCAAAACAGAATTTTCTAAAGTAAAACTTTTTTCCTCTATTCTCTTCCTTCTGAGACTGAAATCTATATCATTTTCAGGGATCATAAAGTACTCTGAACTCATTGCAACTAATCTCATTTTTAGCTTTTACCATTTTTGAATGGATATTTAGTTCTGACTGCACTTAAGCTTTCTTTTAATTTCCAGTGACACTACAAAGAGAAAACAGCAATCTTTCCAACCTGTTTTATGTGCTCTTTTTTTTCTCATTATGCTTCCACCGGGACTCTTTCACCACATTTTTTTCTTTACAGAAAGCTACTATTCACTCTCAGCTTTGTTCCAAGCTATCACCATGGACATTTGTTACTGGGAATATAATTTTATGCTTGAGGCTCCACCTATCAAAATTTGCTGCATCAACATCTTGTCCTCTGATCATAACATAATTATCACTTTCAGAGATAATGAACCTCATCAAGGTCTTCTCATTTTCATTTATGAATAAGTTTGGCTACTGCCAGGAGTTAATGAAACTAAAAGCAAAAGAGAGGAGACAACACTCAAACTGATTGCTGAGAGAGACATTGTTGAGAGAGTGACTGGATGGCTTTTAAAAGATCACTGATATATATTTCCTGCCAAATATTCAACTGAACCCTAAATGGCACCAGGTGTCCTACTGTAAGATTTAAAGGATTTTATGAGTCATTTAAAAATGTATTAGGCATTATAATTAATGACTAAAAAGTTTTCTGATTTAAGGAAAAAAATGATGTGGTTATACATTGAAAAATACAGTGATTTTCTACTAAAATTAGTATTTTCAAATATTTCATGGCAGGAAACATAATAATCCCTGCTACAGCTAATAAAATCTAGCAATTCATACATTTCATTATTCTCTTTTTGCCAATAACAGGCACCAAGTGTTTGAGAGAAAGGTGAAAGGAATATAGTAATGAATAATTATTGAAGGAAGTTCTCCAAAATCCATAATCAGCTTATACAATGAGGCAGGTGAGCCATTATTCTTTTCAACTATTTTCCTGTAACCCAAGCCAAGTAAATAACATTTTCTTTATTTAACTAAGAATAACCTTGTTCCTCTACAGTTCATTTTCACATATACATTCTTTTTATGTAGAATCAAAGAAGACGATATTTAATGCCATAATATGTGTAATCAAAAACACATGTTGTGATTCCTTTTTACTTAATGGATTAACTCTAGAAAAAAAAATTAATAGACTAGTTAGAATAACTGGGGAATATGACAAAAAACAGCACTGAGAACTTGATACTTTGTGAAATTAATAGAACAGCTCCTAAACGCTTTTCAGAATACAACCTGAAATTCCTATCCTATTGTTAATTTTACATTATCTTAGTGAAAAACAAAAAATCTTTGATTCACAATAAGCACATTTTTATACGCTTTTCTGCTCAGGGGACTTTTTTTCACAGAACTGTAATTCCAACATCTGGAAACACCAGTTTGTAATTTATATTCCTTATATCCAGGTTATAATATAAATGTGAAAAAAAATGTAGAAAAAAGCAATACTAAACAAAACAAAAGCAAAAAAAATCCACAAAGGCAAAGGAGAAACGAGCAGTCAAGGAAAAGGCAAAAACACAGAAATGTAAAAGGAAGACTCATGTTTATTTAATGAGTGCTCCTACTGGGGAAGAGAGCCAAAATAACCACTGACATTTTTGTGATTTTGACTTTTTAATTGCTTGTTTATTCCTTTGGGAAACCTGCTCAGGCATCCGTTAGATTTTTGCTTGCTAAATAAAGTGGTTGTTCATGTACTTCAGATTGCATTTGTAACTACCTTCATTTCTTATTTGTTTTTGACTTCACTTTGGGTTGCATGCTGATTTGAGTCATAATGCAATGTTGTAAAAAACTAAAGTAATTGTACATTAGAATTTGCATATTCAATTAAACTATGCAGAAACATGGAAGATAAATAAATGCCATACTGTGTTAACTGAGTGGATATTTTATACAGTAATTTATGTTTAAAAAGATAAGAACTTAGAAGCTTGAGGGACTGAGTCAAGCATCCTGCAGTTGGCAAAGGTATGGTATAATCTGTCCCCCTACATAGGTCACCTGCTCCTTTCTACTTTTTAGAGCCTGATTTAAGCATAAAAACCATAAAAGGAAGAATTTAACATCCAAAGCTATATTTATCACTAATTTGGAGAACTCTGACTTGGTCATCATATAAATACTCAATTTCTCTTTGAATCTCATTAAATTTAGCCTAAATAAACTCGTGAAAGTGTCACATTTCAACTGCACCATATGTGAAGAGATACAGATAAGCTTTCAGGTTTCTGCCTTTGAACTAAATTGAATGTCTCTATGTTCTCATGTTATGAAACAAGAAGATAAATATGTTTGCTCCATCTTGCCTACCATTTGATTGCATTGTAGGTTTTCCTCATATTCTCTCTTGCTCATTTCTTTTCTAAAGCAAATAATCCCAATTTTTTCAGGCTCTTTTGCCCCTACTAGCTTCAGTATTTTCACCCTTTGTGAGCTTCTTTCAATTTGAAGCACCTTTTTTAAAGCACAGTCACCAAAAGCCCAGATGAGATTTCACTATTGACTCGTAGACTTGTTGTGAGTTTGACACTCACAACTCTTCATTTGTGATAGGCATTTTTGAGAAGAAAGATTTGCAGTTCTCTTTCTTATACACTTTATCTTTTGATAAAATCACATAGTTTTCTGCTTGTCACGTTGCCCATTGTCCCATTTGGTTATAGCTTTCTGGAGCTCTTCACAGCTCCTTCTGGTCCTGATTAGCCTAAGTAATCTTCCCATTTGTTGTCTCAGTCCTCCCTTGCTTTCCAGGGACAGTTCTTGTATGAAAGACAACTATTAATCATTTCTCACAATAAAAAATTTATTCTCTCTTGTCCTCTAGGTAGATTTTCATCCATAACAATACTTGGTCTTTCAATTCATGTTTAATTCATTTCTCAGACTTCTCAAGACTTTGACAAGACAATTAAAGTCTACCTAAACTATACTCACAGGAATTCACAAAACTACATTCAAAGAATTTTAAAAGATTCAACTATGTGTAATTCTTTTTACCTTAGAAAATGAACATTCTTGGCAGTGTTAAGATTAGAGGCCTTATTAATATGTCCACTGCAAAAGAAGTGTGTTGAAACCAGGAGGAAGGGAGATGTGTTGTCAATATTTAAATCACAGGAGAAACTCATGACAGCTTACGCCTTACTGGATATTTGAAAATCTACATCTCCATGAAAATAATTTTTTTAGTGTGCAACTTCTTTAATGTCTGGGATAGCACAAGCTTCAATTCGTGCAATTAGCTAAGATGAAAAATCAGGAATGAAAAATCAAGCTTGATAGGCTCTGATGATCCTCAGGCTACCAGTTCAGATATCAGGTTCATCTATCAGGTAGGTGTTTCCAGGTCTTTTTCACAATTTCTTTTTTAGTTTTTGTTTTTATAATGTCATTGGAGTCAATATTCAGATATTTTCCTTAGCTTTACCTTTAGCTGCATAAGCGGCTTTCTGATGTGGCCCTCCACTGATTAGTAAAATGTGCCACTTTTTTCAATACTAGTTTTCCCCTGTATTGTTATTACTTATATACTTTTTTGTTTTTAAAATTTCTTTCTTGATAATTTGGATATTACTTGGCTTTGAGTAACTTTGATCAACTTAAATTCTCTTCCTCCAATATACAATTTCTCTTTTCATACTAGCAGGCCTGAAAGGGAATATAAAGGAGAAAAAAAATTGTCAGCATTCAATAACAGTAGAATAGTGATAGGAAGGAAGTACTGAACGAGTTTTTTTTCTTGACTGACCAGGAAAACCTCTTGTTCAGCTTTTATGGCTATTTAGGATTAAGCTTTTACTGTAAGTATTTTGCCAGAGTACTGGGGTAGAGGTCTGCAATCTGACCATTCCTCACATAGACAAATTCCTCATTTGTTGCTGGGATTCTTTTGTTGAAAACTTAAAGGTTTCTCTTTGCAACTAAAGACTCTGAATCACTTCTCAGGTAACAGCAAATTCAATGTCAGCTTTTATTCTTTATGGTAAAATACATTTTTTTTCCTCTGAGTTTTCATTGTGGAGTTAGCAGAAGCTCCAGAAACTGAGATTAAATAATAACCATTTATATTTTAACAATCTTCTGTAAAGCATGAACTGTCATTCTCACAAATGAACCAGATATTTTGCCTTTCTAGCATGTAGCTGCCAGTTAAAGTCTACAACATCTTTCAGGAAAGGAATGGTGGATTTCAATATACAGCTTACTTTTTTTTTTTTTAACACTAATAATATAATGCATCACTTCTCCAATATATTTCTCTTTCATTGCCAGAGGGAATTATTTAAGCATCCAAAGAAGTTATGCAATTTTGTCTAGTTTTATTCATTTTTTTACCCCTGATTCTGATTTGAATACAGTGAAATACATGAATTATGTTCCTGAAACTTAACACTGAGGTGCTTCCAATGAAATATGTAACAGAAATTGGTAATTTTCAAAGACTATCATTCAGCATAACAGCAAATGAAGGAAATAAAGGGGTTTGTTTCTCCTGCTCAACTTATACCAAAGAGCCTTGACCAGCCATGGAGGGACTGTGTGAAAGCAAGGTTAGAGTAGAAAACATTTCAACTCCAGGGCAGAGTAAAAGTCTTGAGAAGATCTTGATAAATGGAAGAAGACAAATTCTGGGTACAGCTGATTCCCCAGTACTGGTACCATTTATGTGAAAAAAGCCATACAACTAACTACAAGATAAGATGGTCAGAAAAAATAGAAGGACATCCAGGCACAGGGAATTGTTCAAGATTCTCATGCATGAAGGATACAGAGTTTCCACTTACACAAAACTCTCCAAATAAAGAATAAATCCCAATTTAAGCAATTTAAAAATAAGAAATTTTCTGAAGTCAGAAAAGATGGTAGAGTTGATTCTTCACTGAGGGCTGAGTAAAATTAGAATCAAAATATGGAGATTCAAACTTCTCCCTTTTAGAAGCGATAAATTGAGCAATTGAAGAAATGTGTTTAAATAAACTGTAATAGGGAAAGATGAGATGACCCAGAGGCTTAGTGCAGAGCTATCCATGTATTTCTAAGAATTGAATTGAATATGATCTAACTGATATCCTGGAAAATGAACAACAAATTAGTTCACAGAGTTAAAAAAATCCTTTTTTTTCAGATGTTACAATCTAACACTTGGATTCAACAGCTGTACAATATTAATGCTTGATGTATTTGAAATGAAGCTAGGACGGTGTCATCAGGTTTTTCTTTTGCCTTTAGTGTGCTATTGTGCCACTCCTTGTAGCCTTCTGACTTGGAAGCAAATAGTAGATCTCTCTTACAAAAAACACGTATTCTGTTTTAATCACTGTTTTACAGTGCTGTACATCACAGCCTGAATTATTCTGAACTAGTCACTTTTACTTACAAGTAGAAGAATGTCATCAGAATGCAACTATCGTCAGAACACTAAGTTAGAAACACACAGATGTTCAAATATGATTCTCCACTGATCATGCCAAACTTATTTATAGATATAGATGAAATTTAAGCATAAAAAATAATGTTTGCTGTTTCTTTATTTTATTACTCCAAACACACACATTTGTATGTTATTTTCCACATGTTGGCACTGAAATAAAGCAAAGCAACCTTTACATAACAACAAAGATAACAGCTCCACGTAGTACTACACATATTATGCAATCATTAGCAAGAAGATAAAAAAGTGAGTAGCTACAGATATGGATTTCTAGAGAATTTTACTAATTTACATTGGCTTTTTTTTGCAATGGTTTGGCAAGCATTAGCTAGTATTGTACATAATAATATTAGTAGATATTATCTTGAAATTTATAGCATGTGGAATGTCCTACCTTGATGCAATCTATCAAGTACATTAGTGTAAATAGTAATATAGGATGGGTGAGGATTATAACCATTTCCCTCATTATACACTAGCAAACTGGTTTTCATAACTCTTCTCATTTCATTATGTTCCCTGGATTTTTCTCTGCTTGTTAACTGTAATCCTAATAATCACGTATCACTCACAGCAGCTTTTCTTTCTTAATTCACTTATCACTACCCCATGCATTCCTTTGCAATCACAGAATAACAGAATCACCAGGTTGGGAGAGACCTTCAAGACCATCGAGTCCAACCCATGCCCTAACACCTCAACTGAACCATGGCACCCAGTGCCACATCCAGTCTTTTTTAAACACATCCAGGGATGGTGACTCCACCACCTCCCTAGGCAGACCAGTCCAGTACTGATCACTATTCCAGTAAAAAACTTTTTCCTAATATCCAACCTATGTTTCCCTTGGCACAGCTTAAGACTGTGTCCTCTCATTCTGTCAGCTGCTGCCTGGAGAGAGACCAACCCCACCTGACTACAGCCACCTTTCAGGGAGTTGTAGAGAGTGATAAGGTCACCTCTGAGTCTCCTTTTCTCTAGGCTGAACAACCCCAACTCCCTCAGTTATTCCTCACAGGGTTTGTGTTTTCATCCCCTCACCAGCCTTTGTTGTCTCCTCTGGACACACTCAAGTGTCTCAACGTCCTCCCTAAACTGAGGGGACAGAACTGGACACAGCACTAAAGGTGTGACCTCACCAGTGCCGAGTACAGGGGAAGAATGATCTCCCTGCTCCTGCTGGCCACACCATTCCTGATCCAGGCCAGGATGCCATTGGCCTTCTTGGCCACCAGGGCACACTGCTGGCTCATGTTCAGTCAGCTGTCAACCAGCACCCCCAGGTCCCTTTCTGCCTGGGCACTGTCCAGCCACACCATCCCCAGCCTGTAAGGTTGTAGGGGGTTAATGTGGCCAAAATGCAGGACTGGGCACTTGGACTTATTGAACTTCACTTTGTTAGACTCTACCCATTCATCCAATTGTTCCAGGTCTCTCTGCAGAGTCCTCCTACCTTCCAGGAGATGGACACACACTCCCAGCTTAGTGTCATCTGCAAATTTACTAATGAAAGACTCAATATCTTCATCCATGTCATCAATAAAAATATTGAACAGAACTGGCCCCAGCACAGACCCCTGAGAGACACCAATCTGCAGCTTTCCTTAGTTTGTCAAACCTGTCAGCCCAGTGTAGAGCAAAGAGATAGTGACAAAGAGGGAAAGATGCTATGTTCCAGAAAGAAAGCAAAACAATATTAAGCAAATAGCAATGAGGTCTGAATTCAGACAGGTATATTTAGGATTCTGCAAATTTCCAGTTTTGCTCAAAAAATCTGACTGGAGAATTGCACATTAACAATGGAGGACATTGTAGACAATGTGTGTGGACAACAAAGGGGAATTAGACAGGATATGAAGTTTTATGAAACCTAGGTATTCAAAAAGTTCAAAGAAAAATATACTGGACCTGTAATAAAGGGACCTGTAACAAAGAATGAGGAAATTGATGCAGGAGTTGAGACGTGATTAAAGCTTTTTCCTCAAACAAAATTTGAAAGGATCAAAATGCAAATGGGAGTCATCACCCTAATAGTGTGGTTCCTGATCCAATTTGTCTGTTTAAATGTTTTTTAATAAATGATACTTAGATTTGTGACAAGTTGAAAAGAAAATATGACAAATTCCACACAATAAACACCAATGAACGTCTCAAAGTCAAATGGCAGATAGGTGGAAGAGAAACTGAAACACACAAAAATTTTGAGATGTATTACAAGGAGGAGAAAGACCTAGAAACATACTGGTCTTAATAAAGAACAACAGATATTTTGGCTTAGACCAGAAAGGAAGTGATAGAATCATGAGATATCCTGAGTTGGAAAGGACCCACAAGACTAGAGGTGACATGAAATTTTAATCAAAAGAGTAGCAAACTGAAAAGCTGAAAAAGTTTTAAGAGGCAACAAATGGGTCTGTGTTGAGACAATACAGCCACATGATCTGCACGGCAGAAAAAAGGCTGGTTGTAACGGTGCCTTCTCTAACTTTAACAGACACAGGTTCCAGATTGCTCTGGCAGTATATAAAATCCAGCCAGTAGATGATAGTCCTCAGAGGAGAAGGTAAAAGGGAAATTAGCTTTCCTTGAGAAGAGCAGTGAAATTTCTCAGACCTTTCAAACACTAAACAGAGATGTGTAAAGAAGAAAAACATTAGTAAAGATTATACATCCTATGTATTCACTATGATGTGCAGAAGAGAGGGCTTGGGATTGAATTAGATAACTCCAAACCTGGAAAGAAGAAAGAAGAATGTGGTTTTGAGGTCCAGGTAACATGCATCAAAAGCACTGTAGTTAGGAGATTATGGGAAAAAGGTGTGGGTGATAGGAAAGAGGGAAAAACTTAGTTAAGGCACAAGGTAGAAATGTTCTAGTGTATGAGGAAAAGCTGATGTGAAATATTAGTAAGACTCAGAATATTAGTACAGCTGCATAAATGCAAGAAAAAGATATAAAATGTCAGAGATCACTGCCTAGGATAGAATTCTTACACAAAGTAAAAATCTTAGCTGACTTTCAGTATGATAAAGAATTATGCCTATAGTATCAGTATGTACAGCATTGCCACATTACCTTTTCATTAGGTGCAAAGGCAACAGTTGACATTCTATAAATAAGGGCACAAAACATAAAAAATTGCCTGGGGAACTATTGTAGACTTCCCATGTTAGAAAAAGAATTGAAACAAGTATTTCTAATACTCTTCCACTATAAATCAGAGAATAATACATTTAACTCTCCAAGTGTTTCCTGTGGACAAAAAATCGGTCTAAAACAACTTATGAAGGATGTTTTGAAATTTTAATTTTTTCACAGACATTGGAATCTAGGAGTTATTTGATTTATTTCTATTTTGTGATGTCACCTCTTCTCCATTTCTTTTGATAAACTAACATGCAGTCGTGTTGATAGCTGTAATCCAGCTTCTGTGCATCTGCACTTTCTGCCTGTTCAAAGGTCCAGCCATAGCTGCATTCAGAGGGCTTCTCCATCCCTCTCACATGTGGCAGATAATTGAACAGTGGCAACAGCTAAGTGGAAACTTCCTCTGCAAGTGAAAAGTTCCTTTATAAGAGGGGCATCATTTGCAAGCATTTTAAAAAACATGTTGGATGTTGTGGTGGCTTGACCCTGGCTGTAGAGCAGTTGCCCACCAAGGCCACTCTGTCACTCTCCTCCTCAAACTGGAAAGAAGGAGAGAAAACATAACAAAAGTCTTGTGAGTTAAGGATGAGATCACTCACTGATTGCCATCACAGGCACAGCAGATTTGACTTAGGGAAATTAGCTGAACTTTTTATCAGTCAAAATCAGCACATGACAATGTAAAAGGAATCTTAAAAGCACCTTCCCCAACCACTATCCTCTTCCAGGACTTAACTTTATTCTCTACCACCAGTATGGACCCCTTCCCTTTTCCACAGGGCACAGTTCTGAAGGAGCAGCCTGCTCTGTGACTGTGAGTGATTCCTGTCCTTATCATGAGCCTTTCATTATATTTTCTCTCCCTTATGCAGTTTGAGAAGGGGAGTGATAGAGTGGCTTTGGTGGGCACTTGGCATTCAGACAGGGTCAAATCACCACAGATGTCCCCCCAGAGATGTCTCTATGCACTAATAATGAAGATCAAGGAAACAGTGAATATATCAGTTCCTGCCACAGCACATGACTGTCCCTTATTTCAAGGGCTGAATAAAGCCTGAGGATCAGATTGCAAAGGAGCTCCTTCTTCCTGCTTTGGGAAATACTGTATAAAACTTCTTTGAATGTGCAGATGTCTTTTATCTATAGCTGTAGCAATTAATTACAGTACTCAATAGCAAAACTGCAAATTTTCCTTTAAAACTGATGATCTGCAGAAGCTCTTTTATGTGTTTGTTCTCATTTTACACTTTGTGATTCTTTCTCAGGATGAGTCTGAAGATCAAGAAGGCTTCCATTTGTCATGTCCTGATTGCTGCACACTTTGTCAAACACAACTTTCTAAAAGAAGCCGGAAGGAATTGACTCCTTTGTGGGAGCAGTTGGAAATATTTAGAGGATAATACTTCAGAGTGCAGGTTGAAGCAGTCTGAGGTACCTATGCAGACTATTGTCGATTGAGAGTAAAGCCAAAGTTATCCTTGCAGGGTTTATTACAGCCCAAGTAAAGGCTGCTGGATGAAAACAACTCTAAATGAAAAGGTTACTTAGAGTTACCTGCTGCTTAAGGACTGGCTGGCAAAGGGAGTAAGATCTGTTTCCCAGTCTCTCCCTTTCAGTCTTCACATTCTAATTTTTTTTTCCTTTTCTAAAAAGAGTTTCTCTTTACAGCTGAATTTCTAATAAAAAGAGCTCTATAAAAGTTGTTTGGTCTTGTTGGAAAGCTTGTATAAAAGACATAGACAGAAATGACTTAAAATCTCTAGCTGATTTGGGGTGTTGTGCAAGAATTCAGTGGTTATTCACTTGATAATTAACATTAAAAAGAGAAAGTATCATTCTTCAATAAGTACATGGATGTGTTCAACTCTGAATTTCTGTATCTCACTTCGAACTGTATCAGAATCATCCTGGGAAGAACCCAGAAAAAGTTTCCAAAATGTCAATAGCTGGAGGCATCATGCCTGTATAATGCAAGAGAGCTCTCTCGCTCCATTATTCCTGACATATCCCTTAGATGCAATTATTCCACTGGATGCCTCCATTTGTACAAAGGGAGAAAGTTAGTGGTAGGCCAGCCAAATTCTAACACACAAAGCTAAAATTCTTTCTGGACGAGTTGCAGTGCTGTCATTATGTGCAGGATTCCCTCTTTTCCCCTTAGGTATTGCAGGCTGCGCAGGATGGAAGTCAGACGATGTGCAATGAAACGGCTGAAGCCAAAGCTTGCTTGAGAGAATTTAGGGCAGTGCTCTCTCCTACAAATACCTTTGATAAAGAGGGTACCTGCATTTGTTGCTTTCCCATCCCAGCCCTGCAACTGCACATGCTGAAAGCAACAGCCTTTGTTAGAGTCAGTTTGCTGAGATGAGCAAGTGTTGCTGCCTAGTCTGCAGCCCTCCTCCCTCACTGTGATTGATGAGGCAGAATACTCTGTATTTGGAATTCAGCTTAGGATTTAAGTGACCTAATATTGTCCCAGAATTCAACTACATATAATTTGATTTTCTATGTTGTTGGGTCTGAATAATCTCTTTTTAATTAAATGTACCTTGGATTTAGTTTCATGCTCTTTGCACAAATATGTTCAGCATATCTTGTGCTATAGTTACTACACATGGACATGTATTAGTATTCATTTGTATTTTATAGTACATTTTGGTAACAAATAAACAATACAATGAATCAAATTAATGGAGAGAAAACACTTACTGTTCCGTATCCTTTCTATAGTATTTTGGTTCCACAAGGTTGCTGTATTTAAGAGCTGATTTTAAAAATGCAATATTTTTTACTGAATAACAGCCATCCGCTGTCACTGGACATACACACTGAAGTGGAAACTGTAAGTAGTTTCATTTGCAAAAAAAATTATCAGTTGTGCCTCTTAAGTGGCTTGAGTATTGCAACTGGCAAATTATTCACAGTAATTAAAAAAATAATAATGAAATCATAAAAACAATACCAAACTGTCAACAGCAGCAACAGCAAAGTTTAAAAACAATTTAGGAATATTTGTATTTTTCACTATCTACCACTTATAATTTTCAGCCAAAAGGAAGTTATAGACAGTTATTCCTGTAGAGATTAGCCATTGTAATAACTAAGTTTCCCAGAGTTATGTGTCTGTAAGTTAAAAATATCGATTTTTCTCATCAGTAAGTTGGGCTTTTTTTCATTAAACATTTATGTTCCTAATTATACATGGACCTATAATCTGCTTGAGTTGGCACATCAACATTTTCTTCAGTATGGCTCGACAATGTGAAGGTAAGAATATTAAACTATTCCCATGGTAATTAAACACATTCAAGGAAAAGGCTTTTTGAAAAGTTTTGTCCTGCTATTTAGAAGTTTGAGACCGTCTCTCTGTAAAGCAGGAGAGCTGGGATGTCTGCTGTAGTCTGATGAGGTGTTCGATGAAGCACAAAGTCAGAGCAAGTCCCAGATGGAGTATTGCTGCCTTATATATGCAAAAATTTGAAGTTTTAGTGTATCCTCTCCATCTGTTACATCTTTAACTCATATGCTGTAGTCAGCAGCCATATCACATCTGACCAAATAAAATAAAACATACTGTCAGACAGCTCATAGGCAAATATTTTACAGCAAGAAAGAACTAGACTTGCTTGACTACAAGTTTCCATCCAACCATGGAAGTTGTAAGAACTGTCTTAATTTAGGAGTTTTGGAGTTTTATTCATTGTACTCTACTCACAGACGTACAGTTTGTGAGTGTGGTCTCAGCTACAGCATCTTAACCTGTTTTGTACAAACCCTTTTTGTTTAATACCTCTCTTCCTCAAAAACAATAAAGGACAAGTAGACTGTAGCCAGGTGTAAATTTATGACAAAACAAAATAGAACAAACAAAAGGCATTATTTACTGCCTTTATTCTTTTCATTAAGAAGAAATCAGAAACTCTTCACAAACTGGAGAGGCTTAGTCAGGGAGCCAGTCTATGGATTTCAAAGCCCTGAAGACACATCAGCCTCCACATAGTCAATGTAGCAGTGCCTATCAAACTGAAAAATATTTCTCCTTAAAATAATTCTCCTTCTACAGTGTCCTAAAATATATTACAACCAGGAAAATGGAAAGCATAAACATGCATGGAAGTTTGAAATATCATCAGATGGACTTACCAGCCCTGCTGTGTTCAAGCTATTTCTTTGAGAAAAAAACATCTGGAAGTAACAGCCCTCCTCATCTGTCCATTCTCCCTCATTTTTAAGGGACTAAAAGGAAAAAAATAATTACAGTGAAAATGTGTTGTGCTCAAGAATGATGGGTGATTGCACTTCTATCAATACAGCAAGAGTAATAAATAGTTGGTTTGGGATACCTCCTCTGTTTCAGAGCTGAGAGAAGAGCTCTTCTTTAAGAAGCTTATCACACCATACAGTGGGGCGGATTCAAAAAGTGTGAATGCTTCAGCTAAACTTCATAGACTGACAGACCTGAGGGCCTCAAGGGTCAATCTGATTATAAAGTTGGAATGCATCCCACAGGTCATTATATTTTATACAATTGCATCTGAACTAAATTCAGTAATTTGCATTTCAGCTAAAGTGTATCCTTCAACTGTAGAATTCAATTTTCATCTGAAAAGAAGGAAAAATTATTAATTCCCTTAAAAAAAAAAAGAAAAAGAGACCTTGGTAGATGAATCATAACAGTTTGAAGTTTCTTGATCAGTAATGTCTTACTAGCCAACAGTGGGTCAGTGACCTGTATGAAATACAATAATGATCTCAAGTGCATCACAAAATCTATCTTCGCCCCAATTAATTGGCATCCCTGTTGGCAGTTTTGGAAGAAATTGCGAGAACTGATTCAGCACTGAAAATGAGCCACTCTTTCATTCCCACAAGGGAGTCTTTTCAGCTTAAATTGAAGGTGTTTTGGAAGACACATATAAAAATGTGCAGAACTAGTGGCTCTGTAGTGGCTCTTGGAAAACACAGAACTTCTGTTTTCAGAATTCCTGTACCAATTCTGTGAGTGTCCCAGTTATTTCTATTAATAAATGGGGGAAATACAAAGTATGGAATAAACCAATGCATTATAAAAATATACAGGCATAAGTCAGTTGTACCTCCATGGCTGGATATTAGAGATGGTGGAACAGTTTTCTGCTTCTTCATATCTTCCCTAAGATATGGTGTATTTAAAACAAATTCTTCACCTATTGTTCTTATTGCTTTAGGGAATACTAAACAGGCATGCCAGTCTTTTTACTTATTGTTGTCAACTCCACTTAGTACTTGTTGTATTAGTGTACATTGATTTGTTATTTTATTATTGCTGCAGGGCATATACACAACATTATGTTTTAGGGTAGAGGCTCATCCTTATGGTGATTATTCAAGAATGATATGTTGATAGCTTTAATGGGCCAATAATCCAGTAATGAAGGTTCTGTAATGGAATTCAGTGCTGTTGTGAAATTTTTCAGTACTCTATAGTGATATGATTTGCAGAGCTGTAAAGCTGTGCAAGTAGAATAATATGTTAATATAATTTTCTATAGGTTTGCAGGTTTGCTGTTCATGTGTTTGCTTAGAATACTGGCTTTCACGGATATTTCCTTGAGCTACTGAGGACTTTTTTGATAATGGCAATTTGTGTATTATTTTACTAGTTTTCTTCAACAGATGTTTAGAAAACTTGATTAAGATAATGATCATAGGAAGAAAATATGGCATTCTGTGATGAAAATAATTTGTTATACTTTGCAAAATAATTTTTAAAATGGAAAATCCTTGTACCTTTATGAAAATGAGAATAAATACAATGAAATGATAAAAAATTAACATACCTTTTACTAGATTAAATGTTTGGTGAGTGATCAGAATAGGTAAGATGTAGTGTATATAAATTGTCATAGCTAATGAGGTATCTTTGTTCAAGTTGTATACAATGATAACACCCAGTTTGTGTACTCCTGGCAGTACTACACGGGAGATCATGGGAGATTTTTGGATATGCAACCCTGAGAAAATCTGACATAGCCTAGTGCTCAAATATAAGATTTAACTTTTTAAAAGTCTTTTTCACTATTTCATAACTTTCTTTGTTCAGGAAAGAAATTGAATGGTATTGTTTAGAGACTACAAGTTTAATGCATTGTCTCTAATCATTTTTAACTAAAACTCATCAGCTGTTTTTAAAGCATACATGATTCAGGTTGTACTGCCTTCACTGGGTATTAAATTTCAATACCTGGATTTACTGTTGGGAAGGTGAGATAAAATCTAAATATAAACTGATAATAAATGATGGTCATTATATTATCTTAGTGCAGTAAATTAAAGACACTTCAGAATCAATCTGATAACATGAGAAACTTCATAGAGGTGGCTGTTAAAAACAATTAGGGTGAATACTGTAAAAATAATATGAACTCAGAAAAAGGATATTGCTTTTATGATAAACTGAATATATCACACACCATAAACTAAAGAAACCCAAACCTCTAATAATTGAAGGTATGATCAGAAGAACATTCAAAATATATCAGAACCTGGTGCCTAGAGAACAGAAAAAGACAGCAAAGGTATTCCTGTGTGAATGAGCACTATCTGTGGAAAAGTCTTTGTGTCTCTAGGAAGGGTTTCTTTTTGTTTTTTTTTCCTTCATGTGCATCAAGTAGAAATATCTCTAATAAGGCAGAACCTGCACCTCAAACTCCTACACATCTTTGTACAAGTTAGCCAATCTGATCACTCAGATTCTAATAGAAGGTTCATGTCCTGAAATTAATTCAAAAGGCAGCAAGCCTGAGAGCTTTAGGAAGCTCTGTGGTTGGTGGAATGTAGGGTATTTTCATGGAACTTGACTAAACAAGGACTTAATTCCAAATACTACTCTATTATCACTGATTTTGTATGCCACTACTGATTTAGAAAGCCTTATCTGTAAAAGGAGGTCCTTTCTTTTTTCTTGCTAATTTTAGTGAATTTATGGTTGCCTTGTGCTGTATTGATTATAAAACCCAACAAAGTGAACAGTGTTTACAAAAAATGGTGAGCAATCAATGGGTAAAAGACAAGCTTTCACTGAATGAACATACATTTCCTTAGTAAAAGGCCAGGAAAAAGCCCCTGAGTTTCTATTTGTTTAATCTATAATTCACTTCGATGAAGCATTGTACCAGAATACTCTGACTTGATCTCTTGGATACTGAGAGGAAATTTCTCTATAAAAGTGATTTAAAGAGATCAATCAATAATCTCTGTTGTTCAGTCTGTCAGAACAGAAAAGAATTCTAAGAATATTCAATATATAATATCCATCTGACACCAAAATAAAGGAAATAGATGTCTGTACTTCAAGTTCAAAGAATCGGTTTTTATATATCTGTGTGGGTACTTTAAAATGTAATTTATATTTGGGCACTGGAACAGGCTCCCCAGGGAAGTGGTCACAGCACCAATGGAGTTCAAGAAATATTTGTAAAACACTCTCAGGCACATGGTGTGATTCTTGAAATTGTCCTGTGCAGGACCAGAACTCGAACTTGAATGATCCTTGTGGGTCTCTTCCAACCCTGCATATTGTATGATTCTGTCAATTGAATTTCTCTATATGCATTAACTTTCAGAAAGGTGATACAGAATGGATACTGGGCTAGGAATGGAAACGATTTCTTTTTTTTTCCTGTAAGTGCTGGTCCACATGTGTACAGACTTTTCAGACCAAGACCAAAGTAGTAAAACCTAGAAACTCTGTCAGTAAATACCTACATCAGCCGACATGACATCCATAGCTAATAAAGATACTTTTGAAATCTGGTCCAAATCGGCTACAAATCTTCAATATGATGTTAAAAAAAGGTTATAAAATGTTATAAAACGTTATATTAACTTCACGCAGCTGTCATTACCTTGTGGTATCGTGGGGTCAGATAATTTTTATTCTCACCCCATGTCATTGTTTAACTTTGGCCAGCAACTTGGCCCCACATAGCTCCTCACTCAATATCCTCATGTAGGATAGGGGAGAGAATTGGAAGGGTAAAAGTGGGAAATCTCGTGGACTGAGATAAAGGCAGTTTAATAAGTAAAGTGAAAACTGCACATGCAAGCAAAACAAATCAAGGAATTCATTTATCCCTTTCCATGGGCAGGAAGGTGTTCACCCCTCTCCAAGAGAGCAGGGTTCCATCACCTTTAAGGGTGACTTGGGAGGACAAGCACCATCCCTCCAAATGTCCCTTCACGCTCCATTTCCCCCAGCTCTTCATGCTGGGCATGATGCCATATGGTGGGAATATCCCTTTGGTCAGTGAGGATTGGCTCTCCTGGCTCTGGCAGCTCTTTGTGCACCCCCAGCCCCTTCTCTGGCAAGGTGGGGTGAGGACTTGTGCAAGAGCTGGTCAACAGTGTTGGAAACATCCCTGTGTTATTGATCTTTTCTTCTTTTTCCTCGTTGCCAAGTATTTCAGTCATTGCATTAAGGTTTTGCAGAAATTTCAATCATTTGTACCGTTCCTGGACTTGGTGATGCATAAGGTTGTCCTTTTTTTTCTAACTGCTGATGTATTGCACCAATTCTTCACCTTCACAAATAGAGTATTCATGGACCTGGGAGACAAGCAGGCATCATTTTCACAGCTTTTCTAGATTCTTCCTAAAAGACGTGACAATCTTTAACTGCTCCATTGGCTATTTGGGCATTAGAGAAAAACCAGTCATGCCAAACACAATTCTTAATGTATTGTCTGAAACAAAGAATGACCCCCTCTATTAAAATAGGCAGAAAATACTTCCAGCCTTGAAGTAATCCTAAATAGTGCTGGTGTGCTACTTGGCTTGTCTGTGCACTGTATGAAAGCCTCAGGTAGTGTGCCAGACCTGAAAGCTTGTACAGTGCAGTACAGGACGAAGCTCTTGGAAAGGACAGTCTCCTACAGATGCAGCACATACTGTGCTGTGTAAGAATGCATCAGAGTCTTTATGACTTCCTGGGGTAGTAAATTTTCATCTTGATGACAACAGGATAATTTCTGTGCGCAGAGTAAAATCTATTTTTATGAACTATGCTTCCTTATTTCTATCAAAGATCATAGTTGCTGTTATCACTAATCATTATAGCTATGTTTGTGCAGAAAGTATAGAAAATTTTGTGAATTAACATGTTGCTATGGAGGACAGAGAAGTAATGTCATTGCCTTGGGTCTGGAATTTGTATATTCCACATTATCCTTTGAATTAATTGTGATATTTTAAAACTCTTTTGGCACTATGGATGTATCTGCATAGAAATTTCTGCAAAGGGGTTCAGGGATCTCTTGTGAAATGATGTTATACAAGCTCTCCACTTCACTAAAAGTACACAAATTAAAGGAGTGCCTGAATTAATAAACAAACTCTATAGATATCAGGCTATGGTAAATTTGTCACAGATGTCTTTGCTTGTGCTATTGTGGTTTTTAAATAGAAACATTCGCACATTTAATAATAAGAAGATAAAAAAGTTAGAAAGAGGAAGTAGGATAAAAGCATTGCTACTTATATAAGGAATATGATGGCTGCCCATAAAGAAAGATTTCATCCATCACAAAGGCATTGACTAAGAATATCAGTGAATTGTTAATATCTCTCAAAGTGTAAAAGATACTAATTGCATGAGTCTATGCCTTTTCTACACAGAATATGACTTGCAGTGAGATATTTCAAATCTGTGTCACAAATCACTTGATATTTTTTTTCTTGAATTAGAGTTTAGCATATTGGAATTTTAAAATTTTATTGACCTCACACATAATCTCACAGAAAGTTATAGTCTCAAATAAATATTATGGAGATCTTTATATTTTTAATACAAATGCATCTTTTTAGAAGAATAAAGCTGAAAATATTTATATTTCTGTATTTATTTAGAAAATTATTTGGAGACTATAAGTGTATCTTTTTGAGATTTCAAAGCTCGGAAATACTTATTACTCTCCTGCACATCTCATTATTTCACACTCACCAGTTTGTAGTGAGCTTATTCCTCTCCCACATTTCCCATGGTATTTCCTACTTTGAAGAAACAGAATTGAGGTCAGTTCTTTCGCACAGGATTTATAGTTTATACTTCTGGTTTTAGCAATGCCTTTAGCATACTCTGCTCTGACAAAAATCTTTTGTACCCCAGGAGAAGAGAGATACGTTTCTTGATCTGATTTTGAGTGTTCATTCCACAACGAAACAGCTTTTTTCTTTTCTTGTCAATTGCTTCTTGAAATTGGTTAAATATCCCTCTCTGCAGTCAATTAATTAAATAATTAAGAAAATAAGAAAATGGAGCAAGAAGGAAGAATCTATTGCACAGCAAGAGAAAGCCCTATGCACAGCAGCTTTCACCCCACTACAGGACAGGGATGTGGCTACCTACAAACTCAGACCCAAGAACTACCACAAAGTGTTGTAACCACTTGTAACCACACTAATATAGGAATAATTTTAAATGCACAGATATGCAAGCACAATGCCATAGAAAAATATGTGCACTTTGTGTGCAACATGCAGGCAGACAAAGTTGGGAATTGTGGTGATACAAACGCCAGTTTGAATACACACTTGGCAGCTTCTTTGTTAGGGGTATTTCACATGTTCACAACACTGCGCTTACTTCTGAAAATAAAAAAAAAAATTCAAGACTCAACCAAGCTCACTTACATCAATAAGTTATATACTGAAATTGGCTCCCTTTTGTTCAAGCCATTGAAAAAAATATTTGTTTCACTGTTGGATAAATTATTGGCAAACTTTCCTCAGAAGCACCTCAGAAAAATCCAGATTGTTTGCAGATCTATGTTCATTTTTGTTATAAAGGGAGAATGTTGTACTCAGTTTATGCTTATGGTTTTTTTTGCTGCTTCTACAAAACATAAACTTCAGAGCTGCTATGTCCAACAGGGTTGAACTCAGCAATATGCTCTTAAATAATTGCTGAGAAACCTTTATGCTGCCTTATTGAAGTCAGATGAATTTTCCAGAAAAAGAACCACTGAAAGTCTTTGTTACAGCAGACAGAGAAAGAAGAGAAAAACGAGGTAAGGTGTTTTGTGGCATATAGTATTTTTTTTCCCTTAGTGGCTTAAATTACTGCAGAAAGAAAAAGGTTTTGTGTATTATACAAACAATACATGTTTACTGTCTCAGAAAATGTAGCTGGATAAGCTAAAAAACCTGTGATCTTCTGTTCCTGCTGTTGCTGATAGCATCAGTTATTATTTTGTCTTGTCTTTTCCTCCATGTCTCTGTCAGATAGATTGCCATCACATATCTAGAAAGGGCATGTGTGAAATATATGACATGATTCATTTCATCAGAGGTCAAAATGAGATGAAGCTTTGTCTGACCCTACATGAACAAGTCACCCACCATAATTGCAACATTTGCTACTGAGAAAACAAGGCTGCCAATGCACTGAAGGAGGAAACAGAAACCTCTGCGGAGGTAATCCAAACATCCATGGCTGTCTCATCCATGCAGTGTGATGGTGTAAGGGCAAAGACAATAGCCAAGAGGGAAAGATGAAATACACTTCTATGAAGCTACCACACAACTCTGGGAGCAGATGCAAGGGAAATCAGATTTCGCTGCTTTCCCTCAGCAGCTGTTTTAAGCAGGAAAGTTTTCCTTCGCAAGAAATCACAGACGCTTTGAAGCTCAAAGTAAAACTCACATTTTCCATCATCACATTGATGAACATAGTGGGTCCCTTACCACTCAGCATATTCTGTGATTCTGTAATCATGAATGAGGAAGCCAAGAAAAAATACCTGAGTCACATATCTGGAGCTTTCTTGTGTCTGGAAGAAAGAACAAAACCAAACCCCACTCTTAAGTGTCAGAGGTCATTTCCTCTAGTCTCACTCTCCTCTTGGGAGACGAGCAAACCAGACGCTTTTAAGGTTCATGTAAAAAAAACCCAAAACTTCATATCTTGATGTCAGTTTACACAAACACACCATCCCAAAACTGAGTTCAAATGTTGATAAGGAAAAGTGTGGACAATCTGCTTTGTAGACAGGTTACTTAAAGGAACTAACTAGTCATAGAGCATTAACCTATGTAAATATTTGATTCACATGGAGTGAATCAGAGAGGGCAATGACCCCACATGTTTCTCTAAGGGATGGAAATGCAGTACATTGTCAAATTAGAGCTTTCAGTGCTATGTCTGCATTATAATATATCTCAATAAAAAGACAGAATGTTGGAAATGAAATTGAGAGCTTGAATCTCCTCAGATCCTGCACATTGCTTGAGTTTCTCAGTAAGCAAGTCATAAAAACCTGTGTCATGGAGCATTTGGGATTTTCCAGTTACATCATTTGGTCTAAAAAATATTGCCCTTTGTCACTCATATTCTTAGACAATCTTCCCTACATTAATAAGACTATACACAGCTGTACTGATACAATCAGGACTTGGTATTTTCTGTTTATTTTGTGTATTAAATTAGGACTTTAGTTTGTTTTGGTCTAATTTCTTCTTTTTCGGGCAAGGCATTACGATG
This sequence comes from Sturnus vulgaris, assembly GCF_052056855.1. NCBI lineage: Eukaryota > Metazoa > Chordata > Aves > Passeriformes > Sturnidae > Sturnus > Sturnus vulgaris. The sequence goes on from NC_142246.1 coordinate 28,768,934, forward strand.
AGTTTATCATGATGTATTTCACTTCAGGCTAAGAATTACACCAGTCTTCATTTGTGAGATTTTAGCTTCACTTAGACAGATTCTAGTGTTGTACAGAATGGGGCATTTGGCAAGTAGGTGAAGTAATCAGTTTACCTTTTGTCACAGTTAGATCAGTTAGAGCAAATAGATGCTGTTAACAGCTGCTTAACATGGCTATTTCCTTCACTTATGTAAAATGTTGTCACTCTTAAATATCCATATTTATCTATATGTTTTTAACAAAAAAAAAAATCATTCCAAGATCTATGTTCTGGTTAGATGTATTATATGTGATGCAAAGATACCCTTTGGAGTTATAGTTCTTACTTGAATTATGTGAATGTTCTTCTCCCAACTTATAAATGTCTCAATGTGTTTCTTTATTTGAAAACAGGTGCAGAGTTTTTGGAAAACTTATCTTTTATTAGTGTTTCCAGCTAGGAGGAGTGACATTGTCATTTGTTTATGCCAGGTGAAAGCTTTTAACTCAAAAACACAGCCTCTCTTGCTCACATAGTATCTAATTTCTGTAATCTGAAAAAAACAAAATTACAGCAACATTTTCTCTTTAATATCATACAGAAAAAAACCCTTCAAAGTCAGCCATGCATAAAGCAAATATACAGGAAGGGATCTTAAATCCTAGCAGCTGATAGATCATGAACCAAAACCTGCCTTTTATGTATCTTGAAAAGAAAACTTTGCAATCATCTATGCCATCAGTAGTGACAGTATATTCACTGAAATCATTATACCAAAGTGCAAGGCTTGGGTTTATCTGAAAGAGATTGTTCATTTATTCATGAAGTAGAACTGAAAGGCTTCTGTGTAGTGTTGAGCCTTTCTTTAATTAGTAAGTCAGGGAAATAAGGCATTAGTTAAACTTTGCATGAATAGTATGTTGATTGTTTAAAAGAAAATAAGAATTCAAAATATTTTTGACGGAAGAACAAACAGGTTAATCTCAGATATTCATTCTTAAGAGGTTGTCAAGAATTGTGCTGCATCCAAATGACATTTCTTAAAGAAGACATTTGTTAAACAGATAAAACATAAAGGATGTTGGATTCACTAACAGTGACACTAGGTAAACAAATGACTAATTTTTCTCTAAAGCCTTGTAGATAAGAATTGCTAATCTCCATCAGAGTCAAAACAGAAACATGTAGGAAAAGACTTGAGAGCATGTGTGCCTTCCTCAGACCCACCTTAGAAAGGCCAGCCTCTCGAACTGAGATGAATAATTTTTAACATCCATTTCGTCAATAAAAAAAAATCCTATGAGACGTCCTGCAGGTGTCTGGTGCATATGCCTTTAAATCACTATTGATCAAAGATAGTCTTCAGTTGTTCTGGAACATCATTTAAAGAATCATACTTCTTGCCTTTCACTGACGATTTATCTCTCATGACAAGAATATTTGCACAGATTTTTGCCCACGAAAAGACTGCTTTGCATTAGTAATATCTTTAATCTATATGTTTGTTTTGCATCAATGACTAATTTACAAAACACTAGAGAATGGTATACATTAACATTCTTTATGAAGAATGTAATAAATTTTATTCAAACTACAAGTTTGAATAAATGTGAAGATACCTAAAGACTCAAATGTTGACACTGTAATTTTATATGCACCTTGATTCCTAATTAATATTTTGTGCTTTAACACTAGAAGAAAGATGTATATCTGAGGCTGTCACAGTTGCCACAAAATAGAAGCTCAGAGTACATTAGAGGTTTCTGAAATAGTTTTATTTGTAATAAACCTAAGAAAGTCTTGGACAGCAATAGCAATAGCCAAAAAAACTCTACTTACACTTAGAGTTGTGACAATATCCAAGCAAGTTTATATTCTGGCAGGCTCTATTAGAAAATTTCACACTCCAGAGAACATTATCACATGCTGTCTCAACAACAGAAGTGAGCACTGTGTACATTTCCTGAGGCCATTGGATTATCAAATATAGTGCACATTAGAATGGAAACGAGAGTAATGGGAGCACCCCAATCAAATTAATTTAATTTTAAAGGCAGACAACTTAATGCTCTATCTCTTTCACAAGACAACTTAAAAATCATAAAAAAATTTGCAATGCTTGACAACTTTTTAAATCCTTTAAAGAACATCCCATATAGCTTGTTACCATGATAAACAAATTCTAACTAAGCAATTGTGACCTTTAGATAAGAGTTAAGACTGTTTAAAAATCTTCAAAAATCTTGAAGCAATTTCATAGTGTTTCGATGTTCATCGTAGCATAAATTTAAAAATAATCAATATCAAAGATTTTTCATTCAGAGTGTTTTCGAATAACATTTACACTTGCAAATGATATTGAATATAATCAAAAGGACAAATACAGCACTCATAATGCATTAAGTTTCAAGCAAATTCCGAGGGATAAATTGATCTGCATTAACACAGTCAAAACTGATTCACACTGTTCTTTAGACACGAAGCCTGGACCTGTTCCTACAAAAAAAATCTTGAAGAATGAAGAGTGGGAGGAATTGCTGAAGAATGACAATATAGGGTCAGTACAGGGTTTCCCTAGAGAAGTATAATTTTTTTAATGACACCAATAGCAGTTGTTAACCATATAGGAAATCATAAGGGGTTTTTAATTCCATACAGAATAGTGTTCTCCTTGATATTTCCTTTTCTTTTCCAATCTCCATCTTTGGAACTTCCCATTCCTGAGGTTTTATGCAAGATGCTTTTGTTTATAATTGTCAAGGACCTATTTTTCATGAATTTGACAAATCTATTTCTGAACTCATTTGTAGTGTGTCCCCCCTCCCCCCGACACCCAGTTCCTCTGACAATCAGATTCCCAGTTATGTCCTGTGGTTGTATGGGAAAGTACTTCTTTTAATTTATACTAAGCCTACTGCTCATTATTATTTTTGAAGCTCATTATGTAACCAGAAAAGTAAAATCATCATTTTTTAGTCATGTTTGTCATACCTTTTAGGAGGCAGGGATTACATTTCCATAGATATGTCTTTCCTGAATGAGAAATTATGTAAAATCTTATAAAGTATAAAACAAAAAATCTTGTTTAAATTACATAAGAAATTCCTTCTCTTTCTGATAATCCTTTCTGAATTTATTCCAGTTATATGGTATTAATTTGAGGTTGGATGACAAGAATTTAACTTTTGCATAATTTGGATCTGTTAAGCATTTTATATTTGACTTAGAAGTATTTTCTTTTAGGACATTAAAAATACCTTCTATAGTCATAAATATTTTTTCTAATGTGTTTACTCTTTTAAGTATAAGCACAGCAACAGCTAAATTCATAAGTGAATTCAGGATGCATCTTGATCTTCAGTCTTGTGGTCCTCTCTGTATTCATATAACTACATGAATTAGCCCACTATTGCAAAAATTGCAAGTCACATTATCTTTTTGTAATGCTTGATATATGTCAGCAAAAGGATTTCAATAATTCTTTCATTTCAGGATAAAAAATGCTTTAACATTTTAGTAACCAAGGGATATGACATACTTTTCTTATTCCTTTGAAGTGCACAATTGGCTTCTAAATGGAGGAATTGCACATTTGTATCTGCACTTTCATATACAGTCTGTGAATATACCAACTCAGTTCTTGGGGTAAAGTAATCCCCGGGGTAGCTGAAAGTGAACTTTTGAGAAGAAGTGCTATCAGTGAGATTTTACAGGGAAAGCCACTTAGGCTATAAAGAGATGTCAAAGAGAAAGAGAGAGATAAATACAGGGTAAAATGCATTTGTCAGCTCTGGTTAATCTATGAATTTTTGTTATAATGTCTTCTATGGAATGAGATGTTATTACTAAGTTGTGCATTGCTCCAACATAGCCATCCATTACAGTAAAACAGAAATAGCACATTCCATTAATCACAGACACGAGGTTAAATAAAGATGTAAGTATATCGGGAAAGCAAAACTTCAAGTGTACAGCACCTTGATATATCAACCAAATGTCTGAGAAGGGGTTACAGGTCTTAGAGAATAACAGTAGTATTAATAAGCAATGTTTTATTAGCCATGCTTAACTCAGTAATACACATTTATATTGCTGCAAAGCAATTGATTGTTTGTTGTAGAGTAAGCAACATGTGGTACATAACATTTCGAATCAGAGGGAATTTGTTGAAAAAAATGAGGAGTTCAAATTGAATCAATCCATTAGGTTTGATAAATATTCCTTTCAAATCTTTTTTTTTTCCTTACACTTTACTAAGCTGCTCTTTCTACATTACAGAGATGGATACACAGAATCCTTGGTCAATTTATTCTCATGTCAGTGGTCATTCCACTCTGCACTTTTATAAAAAAAAGATGAGGCAGGATAACTTTGTGGGATATTACACTATGGCTGGCTGACTATTATATATTAAGAAAGGCTGTTGGAACAATAGCCATTTTGTTCCATTGCAAATTTTCCATTTCTTTTCCTTCCTTTTTCATGTATCAATTCTGGTTTTTTCTTTAGAGCTGTTCTTTCTGCATCCTTCCTGTTCAACATCCATTTCCATTTTTTTTCCAGCAAGGTTCAAAAAGCATCATTGCTCCCAGTTACTGTGGACATTTATGGTGTTCTGCAAGAGTAAAATAAAACACTTAACAAAGTCCAAGGCAAAATCAAGCTGCAGTCTAAAGGATCAGAAATGTAGTTATTGATGCCTAACTACATTTCTTGCTTGCATGTCAGTTTTGAACTGATTTGATCGTGAGGTGAAATTTTCCTTAGTATTATAAGACATACTCCTCCTGCACAGGACTAGCTAACTTCCTAGTTCAATTTGGATACTTTATCATCAAGTTGACTTTTCTCATAAATATCTGCTGTTAGTTTTGTAGATGTTTCGTTGGGAAATATTTAACCCAAGTGTTCTTAAAGATTGGTGTTTAGTGTTTTTCTCATCTCATCTGTAATTAAAGCTAATACAGTCCATAGATAACTTTTATTGAACTATCCCAGTATTTTGAGTCAAAAGAATTCCTGTAATGCTTTTCCCTCACAATATTCACTTCTTAAAGCCTTATAGTTATTTTCTTTTTATGCTTTACTGCAATGCAACTTCTCTGTGCTGGTGTGGCCTCACCTCAAGTCCTGTGTGTAGTTTTGCATACCACGATATAAGACACAAAGCTTTTAGAGAGCATCCAAAGGAAGACAACAACGATGGTGAAAGGTCTAGAAGTGAATATGTGTGAGGAATGAACATTTTACTTGTTTGACCTCGGACACTGCTCACAGTTTCCCATCTTGGGCATCACTAGCCAAGGTCCTGGGGCATCCTCTGACATTCAGCTTCATGCATCTACCTCATCTTCAGGATCTGCACCCACTTCTGAGATATTTCCTCCAACCTGTCTTTCAAAGACTGCTTCTTTTTGGGAACTCTTCTTTTGGTGCCAGCTCCTCTTTCTGGAAGAAAAGCCTCTGCAGTTTTCCCAGCCTCCATATGCTCTAAGCAGCATATGTGCAGAAACAGCATGCATATTTAGGCCCCTAATTTACCCTGCCTCATGACTCTGCATAAAACCAGATATGCCAGTGCTGTTTAGCCCAGGCATTTTCAAAATTTAAAACTAGCCCATATAATTTGCATCTAGGAAGAGGCAGGGTCCAAATTGAGAGGACAAAAGCTCAGATTTGGACAATCACATACATTCAATTCTTTACTGCCTGTTAGCATTCACAGAAACTATATTTTCACTAGCTCTTACATATAGTCTAATATTCTCTGAAATAAGATTGTTGAACTGTTAAGTCATTCTCTAGTACTGTAGAAAAGAGGTGGAAATGTCTTTTGCACAGTTTAGTGTGACTTCTAATCTTTCTTAAGGACTCTGCTAGCATTGTCCTGCAGGAGTAATCCTATATGCTTTAATCATGGGAAGGGCAATGTGAAGTATATTTTTGAAGGTGCATTTAATGAGGTTTCACTTTCTACTTAAACTTGAATATATTGATGAGGAAAAACAGAAGGCAGAACTGATAAAAGATGTGAGAAAGAATAAATTAAATTATTAAAACTAGAAATTTTTTACTGGGCACAGTTTCTTAAACCTTCACATAAAACATCATATCAAAGAAGTTCAACTTAGAGTTTCCTGTTGTGTGTGTATATGTAAGCTCCAGAGTTTTCTAGAATCTCTGGCAATTGGTGTGTTGCAATGTGACTTCCATATATATGGTTAGCTGTTTCTCAAAATGCTTGTTTTACATCTAAAAATCTTAAACCTGTTTCTGACAAGGTTCTGGATATTTTTTGTTTATTGGTCTAGTCAATTCCTAACACTGATTTTTGCCCCCTGCTAGGTAACACAAGCAAAAATATCTCTGCAGTGTTCTCCCAAATCTTACAATTTTATTTCGTGTTTCTCCCATTCTCATCAAGCTTTTTAATCTCTTAATATCCTAATTTCTCCTTAGCCCTTTTAATGCACCTTTTGTTAGTCTTCACTTTCACCCACTTTGTACCCAATCTTGTCAGTCAAGTTGCAATATTGTCATTTCAGAAAACGTTTTTCTGACATGTCTGCCTGTTCCCACCCAGTCTCCACCCTTCATTTCTGTTTGGTACCGTTACCAGTGTTTATTAATTTTTCTTTTTTATATATGTTTATAATTTACTATTACTAAAGGATTTCACATTTGAGAACAGATTTTAAAGGCATAAATTGATGTCAAAATTTTTTATTCGGCTGATGAATTGGTCTCATCACTGTTTTCTCGATTTCAATAATGACAGAAAAAAAAACCCCAACACAGTTAGCAGGTAATTAGAATAAGAAATCAGACAGAAAAAGTGAACAAGGTCCTAAAAATCACCTAATCAAATTCTTGCTTCATGTGATTTTTCTCCTTAGGAGACTGAGTGTATCAGTAAAAGATTTAACAGAAAAATCAAAGGACTTAAAAAATCCTGTATTTCAGCCGCATCTCTTCCCACAGTGCTTGAGAAGAGACAGCCAAGATTCATTTACATAAGTAAAAGCAAAATGTTGATCTTTGCCACTTAGTTTTCTTATTGTGTCATGTTCTTAGGTGCTCAAGACAGGATTTTGATGTGTGAGTCTGTTTCCCATGTATTTGAATTTCATAGTTAGTTAGTTAGTTAGTTTTTGCCAATTGGAGTCCACTTAACGCCTAGAGAATTAGAAGTGCTCCAGTCAAAGCTCACATAGAGTGTGTTTTTGTAACAACTCTAGTTGTATGGAAAATCTTCAGTGGCCTCTTATCTAAGAGCCTGATAGACCTCTTAGCACTATTAATAGGGATTTAATATCAACCATACCTGGAGCACAAATTATAATGAATATAGAGGGAAGGAGATCATATGGAAAGGAGTCATAGCTCACATTTACTGGTTGAGGAAGACTGCAAAACATTTGCATTTTATTGCAAACAAACAATTTTAAAACAGGTCTTATCCCTCTTAGTCTATAATTAGGGTAAAGGACAGGATGTTCTGAGAGCTTTTCACACATGTCAAAGAGCTAAGGGGAATATAAAGCATTACAGAAGATCTAATTCCAGTGTCTCAATTAACTTGACAATCATAGCAAGAGGGAAAGATTCAGCACTGCCTCTGGGGTTCTACTAAATCTGCTGCTTGTGTCTCTTTTAGAGCAAGAACTTTTCTTTCTCTCCAACCTGTAATGACAATGCAGTGGCAGGCACCATCAGTTATTAAAGTTGTGTTCAGGCCTCTTTTCTGCTTCTGCTGATTTTGGTTAAGGAAGGAGAGGCAACAGCTGGGGTGAAGTAAATCTGAAATCTGCAGCATTGGCAAAGAAGCAGCTGCCTTACAAAACACCTCTGCACACTGCATTGCAGAGTGCTGACACAGACCAGGGTGACAGCTACTTCACCAGTTTTGTGTTTCAAGAGGAAAAAAGGAGTAACCTACCAATCAACAGCAGCAGGGTCAATTTTCCTTGCTTTTTTGGCAGCAATGAAGACCATAAAAACCATGAGTTTGATGTAGTGCTTCCTATCCATGTCATAATGACTCCATATCTAATATGGGTCATCCAAGGCATCCAAATACCCAACACAGTATATGGTCTAGCATACCTGAAGAGCAAAATGTTTTTTACAGCCAGACTCAGATTGTTATCAGCCTCACTAATACTGTCTTTAATAGTCTCAAGCACAAAGCAGATATATCTATTAATTCATTATTTTCAGCCATATTAAAAACATCAGTACTTTATGAAAGGAGGAAAAGGATAATAGGGAGTTCAGCATAAGGGCAACAATGAAGTGTGGTGCATCAGGACTGGGATTAATCATCACCAACAGGGTCAACGCTGTCTCCAGCAGGTGTGACTCAGCCACATTCCCTCAGGAAACATGCATGATGTGACAGTTGATTTTGGTAGATCACTCCTCTGGGATTTTCGGGAGATGAGTATGTAAATTCATACTGAGTTAGTGGTGTAAATCTGTCTCCCATTCTCCCATCACTGTTTAGGAAAATATGCTCTCTCTTAAAATGTGGCTACAAAAGGGCTGTACTTTCTCCACTTAAGTTTTATTTTATTTAGGTCTGAATTTTGTTCAGCAGTTGTTTTGTATGTGGCTTACATTGCATGTGGACATTTCAAATCCTTTTTCTGCAGGGGGTTTATCTCATTTCCTTAAACAAATTCTATTTCTCAATACTACCTACCTGTACTTATGTGTTATCCTTTGCTATCAAATCTTTTGCTTTTTGTGAATTTCTAATGCTTCAAAATTGAATGAGGATAAGAAATTTATCTGATTAAATTAAAACAGCCTGAAAAAAAGAACACTATTTAGGTAAAAGTCAGCAAAGATCTTTTTTGGCAGGGAAAAGAAGCATTTCTGAAAAGGTTTGGTTAACGGATGTCACACGGTTATTAATAGATGATTAGTAAATGGGCTTAGAACAGTTTTGTACTAATATAGCCTAGAAAAAGATTTAAAAATTGCATGACAGGATGAACCTTAATATTCCATTTAATTTCATTGTGCCTAAAAAGACAAGATAGATAAAACATTGTGGAAAGTAATTTTTTTTTCCCCATATTTTCTCTTTCATCTCCATTTGTTACGTTGTATGTTTGCAGAGAGAAAACTGAGAGCCAAGAGGTGATACTTGGTATTGCAGCCATATTCAATAGATTTTTAAGACTTCTAGAATGCCCTCGCTAATTATCCTACTTCATCAAAATTGCCTCATCATCATTTTGCTACTTTATCTACAAATTTACTTTCTGCTTCTCTGACATTCTGTTTCAAAAGGTTTTGCATTATCACCTTCTTGTCTGTTGATCCCCCATGCCTGAAATTCATAGCACTTTATAGGTTCAGCTACTGTAAAGTGGATCAGGTCTCTGCAGACCTGGTACCAACTCTTTTATATTATCTAGTTCATCAATCTCCCTGAAATCACCCCTTAATGTATAACCACCACCATCCCCAGAAAAAAACATTTTAATTTTAACCTCTGTAAAGACTTCTACACTTTCTCAACACTTTGGGTATATCCTGTCAGTCAGATTTTAATGTTCCTAAGCTGATTTGCTTGTGTCTGACCTACATTGCAAGGTCCTTGGGGTAAGCTCTGTGTCCTCTTACTTGTTTGTACAATGCTAAGAAAACATTCACCACTCAGTCAATAATACAGTACATAATAAAATACTGCCTATTTTAACACCACTGCTCTAAGCTTGAACTTTGGGTACAAGAGGATGTAAAAAGACAATTGGAAGTTTGGGAAATTGCTGAATTTACAGCCTAAGGGTGGAAGAAATTCTGTTTTCCCAGCGCAAGTGCTTTTTTTCTCCCTTGTAAAAAATAGTGATGCACAATATTTTTCTATGTAATATATTTGGAGTTACCCTCCAGTCTCAAGGAGATGTTAATGCAATTGTCTTTCATATTCTTTCAAACTTTTTTCTACTCACATTAAAAAATAATTTGGCCCATTAGCTTCAGAACTGTACTGAAGCCTTACAATTAACCCTGGAACTAGATAAATTACTTTTATGTTTTATTGTAACCTTAACACTTGAACTCCATTTACTCATCTTCATTATTTTCCCATCTCTGTTTCTTGAGTAGCCAGAAAACCTCCCATCAAGATTATTAAGAACAATTTCATGTTAATGAAAAAATTTTTCCTTTCCACAATTTCAAACCAAAATGACCCAGCATGTTGTTGTACTATTCACTCTTCTCTTCTAACCTTGAGCCAGAAATATAAGGTTTTGACCAGTGTTAATATGGTAACAATAACTTATTGGAGCAAGTTTTGACTTTAAGAGCAGACGCTTTGCTACTTATATTTCTTGTAGGAAATTTTAGGAACCATATTACTTCTTTTTACACAGGCATTACCTAAAAATGCTACTATGCAGTCAATTTACTCCAAAGTTAAATAAATCAGAGAGGACAAGAGCAGATGACTGTTCAGTGTAACTAAAGCAACTAAAACTAGAAAAGCAAGACAGTTCTGAAGTTCTCAGCACAGCAAAGACATAGATGTGTTGGAGCAGGTCCCAACAAGGGTCACAAAGATGATCACAGGGATAGAACACCTCTCCTTTGAAGATAGGTTGAAAGAGTTGGAGTTGTTCAGCCTGGAGAAGAAAAGGTTCTGAGACATTATTGCAGCCTTCTAATGCCTAAGGGGAACAAACATTCATGAGGGCCTGTTGCAATAAAACATGGGGTAATGGTTTTAAACTAATTGAGGGTAGATTCAGACTAGATATAAGGAGGTACTTTTTTAAAAAATGAGGGTGGTGAAGCAATACAATAGTTGTCCAGAGAGGTGGCAGATGCCCCCTCCCCAGAATCATCAAGTCAGTTTGAATGGAGCCTGATGTAGTTAAAAACTACACTCCTCATTCCAGGAAGTTTGGGTGAAATGACCTTGAAAGTTCCAGTCCAGCTAAAACTGTCCTAGGATTCTATGATTCTACATTTTTCATACTTGCACTTTGTTCACTCAAGACTTAGTTACTCTTATATCAGACATAGACTACATAAGGAAATACAGGTCAATGAAAAAGAGTTTCGTATTACACAATTTTACATCTGGCGGCTAATATCCAGTCTGCTCACTAAACATGAACACACAGACTATTCCAGCACCTATTAGTATGGGCTGCTACAACATTTCCAGTCATGTACCTCTCCTTTCCTTTTGCTGTTTGCAAGCAGGTGAGAAGATGAAGTAAAATTAACAGTTTGAACTTTAAAGAACAGGGAAAATAAGTCAGAAGTTGTAGCCTCTATTCTGTACACTGTTAACAAGACTTATTGCACGACATTAGGAGGCACTTAGCTTCTCCATTTCCAAATCTGCAAATTACATTAGTGCTTGGCTAGCTCATTAGTCAGAAGGTAAATCCAATGATGTGTGTTGAGTGTTTAGCAATTTTTAGCAGAAAAGCTTCCTACAAAAGATGACACATAATCTGATATGGGGTCATAGACTTGCAGATAATCTTTCTTCCAGAGATTTGATTTTGCTCATTGATTTGATTACAGTATTTTTAAAAAAATGCCCAAGGTACAATTGCATCACTGTTTATGAATGTCTATCTGCAATTGAAGATGTTCAGTGTTCATTCACATGTATTACTTTAGACAATAGCATCATATAAATATTATATATTCCTCATGTTATCTGGATTTCAATATTTTCTGATTCTAAGCTAAAGAATTAACTTTTTCTGATTTCTTTGTGCTCTATCAAAACATTTCTTGCCCCATCCTGCTTTTAAAATCAGAACTAATCAAATTATTTTAAAAGGAACTTAGAGGCCATATATTTCTCATGTCTGGTGAAAGCCAGCTCATTCACTTTGTTGTGACAAACATCCTTATTCAAAGATGTTAACAGAAGCAGAAGAGATAGGTACATAATACTTCAGATAAAGCAAAAATGATACCTGTGTGTCAGGAAACAAGATGATGTGTGAGGGTTGCTTCTGCCCCTCTGTATATGTAATCCAAATGTCTGATTAGCTGCACAAGTTCCAATAATGATCAGATAGCATCTGACATAACCTTTCCTTTCCCTATGTCTTTTCAAAATGCTGACCAATATTTTTTCCTGAAGATGTGATTATTACACTTCATTCTGTCCAAATTTCCTCTTCAATCCTACTTGCAAGTGAAAAGTTATTAACAATAACAACGAATGGTTTTCACATTTGCAGAGAATTACCAAAGTTGAAATCTTTGCCTTTCTATTGCCTTCTAATGAGACCTGCTTGGTCTTTAAATTACATCTTTTACTGTATGACATGACATCAGAATAGAGTTTAATTGCAAGGTAAGCATTTGTTATTCATTAAGGTTGGGCTGAATATTTCCACAAACGACAAGGAATACCAACAGTATATTTCCAAGTCTATAACTGCCTCAATTGTTTTCTGTATACAAAAGTGACAGAAATCATAAATATTTTCATATATAGCCTTGAAACCCAATAAAGTCTTCTTGAAGACCATTTATTTGTATCACAAAAATAGCTAATTAAGCCAATCCGAAAGTATTATTTTACTAGGCAACATTGTACTCTATCCAGCCTATTTATAATCTATTAGGGAGAAGTGCTTTCAGCATGGTTCTTCTTGTATACATTCTATTCATAAGTTTTAGAAGCTTGATCCCTGTAAATCATTTTAGTTCATAGAAATGAGAGGTTGATAATAGATAGGCATACAAGAAGCAACACTGTATAAGCTTTTTGTCCTATCAGTTGTTGTCAAAGTTTCTCAGTGAAATGCATTCATGGCAACTCCCTACACCGCTTCAATGAAGCCTAAATAAATGCAGCCTTTCAGCTCCTGAAGTTCAGTCACAGGATTTTGTTCTTTTCTTTTGTCTGCTTTCTCTGCAAACAAAACATTATTAATGCCAGATTTTTGTATAATACATTAGGTTAAGAAAAAGTAAATCTTCATAACTTCTTCCTCTGCACAGTTCCCATATCTGATGTCATATGACAAGGTATCTAAAACATTTTGATGTCTACGCTGGTCGATTTATATTGTGGATATTCCCGTGCATCTCCATTTCAGGAAGAAGCTTGACTGCAAAAACATCTCACTCTTTGTACTTGCTCTGGTTTTCATTTTTAGTGTCCCAGATACTGTGCATTATCCAGGTAGTCTGCATTTTAAAAGAGAGGGTAACTGCTTTTCTTTGCATAAGCTTTTTCTGAAGACTTTTCTAAAGGTTCCATAGGTCCTTTTGAACATCAAAATCCATGCTAGCTGTAATACCACAGTTGATAGAAGCCTTTGCATTATCAATGGACCAGAGCAGTGTGAGGGATCATGGTTTAATTTGCTGCTCTTGTGGTTCCCAAATCACAGGTCCACTTCATGTCTTAGCCAGATATGGCATTTATAAATTGTCATTTGCCATGCATAGGAATCATGCATGTGTAGAGAGGATCTGGTAGATCCTGTACCTCCATTTCAAGTGGGTACCTGTAGCTGGAGCCCTGTCAGGTGGCTTCCATCCCACTTGTACCAGGAGGGAAAGCACTTTGATGTCAGCAGTGGTGTGCCCAAGGGAATATTGGACAATATTCAAAATAACACACATGTAAATACAAGGTAAGTCCACAACTAGAAGAAAACTCCTAGGGCTCTATATAGATAATTTTAATATATCACTCTTTTATCTTGTTTACTAGTCTCCTGTCTCATAAAGATATTTAAAAATATATGGAAAAAACAAACAAACAAAAAAAACAGGAAAAACTTGGGGTTTTATCACAGTGAACCCTCCAGAATGCTGCCGAATATCATAATTAAGTCCAGTTATGCACATAGATCAAAAATATTCCAGAGGAAACTTACTGTTTAAAGTTAACATTGTCTATATGAAAGTTAAATCACCAATAAAAGTAGATTGAGCAATCCAGTAATATACCAATCTGAATATTTATAAGCTTGCGAACACAAAGTGAGCATTAATTGTTCTAGGAACCATAAAGTCTACTAAGGATTCAGTGACCCTATCACAGATAATTTTTCCTCCTGCAGTGAGAAAAACCCACAGCTTTCTCCTTCTGTTTTGACTCCCTTCTCGTTAAATCTATAATCTTTTCAACATTGCCTAGAACTAGGTGTATTTAAATCATGTCTCAGTGTTAAAAAAGATATTTATTCTCCAAATGAAATTCCTTTACCATTACTCCTTTTCAAGTGGGAGATTCAATTCATCCAATACTAAAAGTGATAGAAAAAGTAAAAAAAAAAACTGAGGTTGATTACATCTTATTCAATCACATTGACAGTCAACAAATACATATTTTAATGCTTTAATCTCTACTGATTCATGCCTTCATTAAATATAGCATCCAGGCACATTGCCTGTATTTTTATATTGACATAACTCCATAGATAAATGTCACAGTAGAGGAGAAAGGAAAATATAGTAAAAACTTTCATAAAATATGAGACAGTGAAAGATTCCTAAGGACTTTGTCATATTACAAGTTAAAAAATCTGTGCATGAATGACAAACCAATGACATATCAAGGCAGGAACTATAATAAAACATTCTGAAACATTCTAATTGTAAGTTCTAGGGAAGAGACAAAAGACAAACATTAAACTCCAGCATATTAATTAACCCATTTTCCAAAAAATACATTCAGAAAAACATATACCCAATTTCCATATTTTATGGTAATAATAAAAAAGTGAATGCAGACTTGTAAACAGTGTTGTTATTTGCATTTTCCATTATGACTTTCATTCTGTAAATTAAATTATATATTTATCTATTAGTATAACTTGTTTTCACCATATTAATTTGTTTATTAATATTTTCCTGCCTAAATATATAAATAAATCAAGGGGAAATAAACATATCCAGCTGTTTAATCAGATTGAGTACTGAACTTCCAGAAATGTCAGTAGGAAATTTGGGCTTATATCAACAGCATAATGAGAGGCTAAAAGAAATGACTCCTAAAATTATTATATAGTAATAATATATAAATATACATATAAATTATCCTGTTGGAGCCAATGTTCATCTTGTTGTCCTGAACACAGACTTTTTACCCAGTGCAGAGCACCAATTCACACAGCAAGATGAAGCATTTCTGTATTTAATTCTAGTTTGTACAAAGTAGGGAGCAGGTAGTAACCCTCAAAAGGGTGGCTCAGCAGCCATCAAAAGTTTGCACTATTTATACATCTTAACAAAGGTATCAGAATTCTTTGGTTACAAATTGCATAACTTTTCTGTTAATAAGTACTCAGACGCCTTTTTTGCGAGTTATATCTCTCACTTCCCATGCTAATTAGTCTATAGGCACAATTCTTCTCCCCATTTGAGTCTGGGGTCTGTTTTGAGTAGGTGGTTAATGAGTCAGTGGTCACAATCACCCACTGCCAGAATTACCTTCCCCCAGTTACTGCTCACTTCTGCTGACTTCACTCATGGTGGCTCTCATCCAGACAGACCATTCATCTTGGGATAGTCTTCTCTTTTCTTTAACACAAAAGTTTATTCAAACATACAACTTTCAAATACAATTTCTTAATCATAACTTTCCAGCTATAGCTACTGATAAACACTAAAAAAATTTACAGCTTGATTCAGATCTTGAGGGACTCAAACCTCCGGGGGGCTCAATATCAATCTGAAAGATTAAACACATGGCTTGCCATCTGCCACTCAACCAGATGGACTCAGAAAAGCATGATGATTGAGGTTCTGTCTGGATAGGTGGAAGGCTTGTGTATTTATGTACCAACTATCTGTGAGGGAAAATAAATGTGTTTGTCTACTGAGCAATTTAACTAAGGTATGAAACAAAAGGGGAGTATCTTTCTTCTGCTGGATTTAAGGCTTCCCCTCTTGATTCCAATCAGAAAAGTGGATAACTTTCACAATACTGTTTTGAAGACACAGAAATAGAAGTTGTTACACATTTTAAAATGCTCTTTTTTGAGTGCTTGTGCAGACACTGTTGCTAATCTACGTCATGTGATCATTGGAAGAGGATCTATTGAAGAAACATATTCATTTTATTTACAGAAGAAAGAAATTAGCAGAAGAACCAAGGAAAATCCACCTTTTCATAGACACTTGAAAGCTGTAATATACATGTGTGAGCTTGGAGAAAGCACCTAAGAACTGAGTGGCATGTGATGTTTTTGGTAATAGACTTTGCATCATTCACCAAAACTGCTGCATAAAAATCCAATTGGCATATTGAGTAAGAGTGAGTGATATGCAAGATGAAGCAGCAAAAGGCCTGACTGTTTCTGTATTTGCTGAAGCATTTTGCAGCATGATAGACAAAGCTGAACTAACTGTGATTTACCAAGTTCAAAGTAACCATAACAGCAAATCTGGTGATATAATTTAAGCATATGTTATAAAATCCTGCCAGTGACACTGGATGTCAGTATGGGACAAACATTATGCCACTGCCATCTGCACTACTGAGGGGAAAAGTAATGCAAATATGTTTAACATGGGACAATGACACACAAAAGGTTTAATACCTACAAGTTAAGAAAAATGAGAAGTGGTTTTAGGAAATTAAAAGGAAGGTGTAAATAATCTATAACCATAGCACTTTGCAGTACTAACAGGTCTCTATCCGTGAGGCAGTTGTGGGTGCTGATCACAGTAAAGCCTACATAGCCACCTCTAAAATTATCTGACATGGATCATGCAAAAAAAAAGTGATATTTGAGAGAAGACAACATGAAAAGAATATTGTGCTGGAGACTTGTTATTTCTGACTGCTACCAGAGTTCATCATACCTCCCAGGCAGCTATAAAAGAAGGTATCCTTGATATGGTTCTCATTTGTGGCCGTAGATAAAAAAGCTGCCTACAGAAACATGACCAGAAGAATGCAGAAAATTGTCTTTTTCCTAGCCCTGGCCTTGCTGGCTATTGCAGGAGTGGCCAGAGAAACAGGCAAAAGTTCAGTGCAGAAGGCTCCCTGACACATGGCTTAAAGAAGAAAAGAAAATTTGCACCAAGGAAATACTGGCCCTTGAAAGAAAGAGAAATTTTTTTTTTAGGATATAGTGGATTAAAACTTTCTGCAGCTGGTGTAAAGGAATTATTCTCTCTACAGTTATTAGTTTTCAGGGGTTGTTGCAGAGCTTTATTGTTAGTATTAGGTGTTTTCTTTCCAAAGGTATCAGTCAGGACAAACACAGTAATGTTTGAAAGTGTCTTTCTGCTTGAGAGGCAATTCTTTTAAAAACATAGATGGAAGAGTGATGGGTGTCTTTTACCTTTACAAGTTTATATTTAGTGCTAACATTGTATTGAAAGAGGACAGATACTTAGAGTATTCCAGCTCTTGACTCAGTTGTTGAAACAGGAAAAGGAGAGAGATACCAGCACTTGAGCTTAAAGACTCTCCAAACAAATTTAATTCTATTTGAGCAATTTTCCTTCTGAATTTTTAAATTATTAATATAACATCATTAAACACAGCTAAGTTTCACTAATACTAATAACATAAAGGGGCAGAATAGCATTAAGCAAAATAGTGCTTAATGACAAATCCATTACTATTCTGAGACCAATCTCACCAGTTGTTATAAATATTTTACCACCTCTATTAAGCAATGAAAAACCCACCAAAAAACTGGTATGAATTCCCACCAATTTGCCAAAGATATGTTTCATATTCTCAAACAAAAGTGGAAAATTATTGCATGTTTTCAGCTTTGGTAGTATGAAAATCTCACAGAAATATAATCATTATTACAATATGAAACACTATTTTCAGACTTCCCTCTTACCTACTCTTTTACAGCAACTACAGCTGCCTCCAATGAGAAGAGAAACACTATCATTTTCTTTTTCTGACTTCCTCAATTTTAATGTTTTCTCTTATTGTTATCTATTAGGTCTTTCAGTCAGGGCTCGAAGTTGGCTTCCATACTTGTTCACAAAGCTCTGGGTTAAAGCATTGTGCTGTTCAAAACATTTTGGATCTACTGCCGTTGGCTGCAGCACTGAGTTTCAGAAGCCAAGGAGATGTTCTGGTAGACAACTATATGTATATGTCTAATACCACATCAAGGTGTTTCGTAGTTCTTGACTTTTTTTTGCTTCCGACTGGATTAATAGAGTCACTGTAAGTGACTCTGGAAAGCACTGTCAGTGGTTATGGAAGGACCACATGTATTGTCCATATTAAGCCAGCAGCAACTTTTTACAGAAGAGCCTCTGTCAACTTAAAATGCAAGTAAGAGCCAGGAAAAAATATCTGAAATTTCGAATATTGTTGCTATTCTTATCTGCAAACTGCGGTAAGCCTATGATGTTCTGTCTTCAATTTTAGCTCTGTGAGTACTGAGAAAATAACAAAAAAATACATAAACCATGGTACATAGCAGAGGTGGAATGCCAGTAGTTTCAAGAAAAACAGGTTTTTCATGTCAGTTCCCCATGAAAACTTTCACTACATCTGTGATATTAAGGAGGATTTATTCTGTGAAATTCATTTCACCATTACACTACCTCAGGAAACCCACTGTGACAATGTGGCTTTTAAGTGTCAGGGATTACTTCCCTCTGGGTGTTTGCAACTGAGGCAGGCTGAGCATCACAGAAGTTCAGGGGATCCAATATCCCAGGCTACATGGGTTTAGTAGCTATTACCTACCCATTGCCAGAAAATGCTCCAAGTTCCCAATCAGCCACAGACACCTCACAACAATATCATGTCAAATGCACTTCCTTGCACTTCTCAGCATTTCTTGTTGGTTACCAGCAAATACTGCTCTTAAATGTGATTAAAAAATTTTCATTCATCAGCTATGGCAAGGCTGTGTAGGACTAAAACAAGCTGTTGACACAGAACTAGAGATTCTCTCCTTGGACTATCCTTTTCTTTCTGATCTTTTTCAAAACCTCTGTAGGCCAGACTTCAGGCAGCAATGAATGATGCATGTTGCTTACTGCACGACTGCCAAAACCTGGCTCCATGTAAAAGCCATCATGAGAAGCAGTCACTTCTGAAGAAGAAGGCAAAGAGCTTTTTTTAGGAGCTTACTTCTCTCTCTGCCAAATGGTTAGGCGTGTAGTAGGCCTGGACAATAGGCAGCCGTGCCAGTTGCTATTTCTTGCAGGGTTTCAGCTTATAGCTGGGTGCCATGGCAGGTTTTCAGGCTGCCTTTATCAAATCCAAAAAGGAGGGAAGCAGATTATGAAAAATAAGGTTTCATACTGTCCTAGACCTAGATCAACCAAACTGAGAGGACGGACTGACAAGTTTCAAATAAACAGGGTCATTCCTTATAGATGATCACATTGTCTAAAATCTCTACTTCAGGAATAGGTAGGTCTTGGAGCCCTCAGTGTAGATAACCACATTACAAGAATAGAACCTTTACCTTTTTCCTGAATTTCAAATGTAAAAGCACCACTTCCTCCTCAGGAGATAACATTTCCAACTAGCTTATACCAATTTGTCATGTATCTTATCTATACACAAAAATATGTTTCAGACATATATTATATTACTGTAAATGCAAAAATTGGTGTTACAAAGTTATTAGCAACAGTTATATCACTAAATTGCATCATTTTGTTGAAAATTAAAAAGGTATAAATAAAAATGAAGACAAGATATACACACATACTTCCATTAAAAAAAAAATCTAATTTTGATAGCAACCTAAGGAAAAACTGAAGAGCTGTAGGGAAAAAGCAGGAATCACGTTCAGCTGCATACTTGGTAGCCTGAAGATCCAAAGGATACATGTCAGAACAATCTGGTGTTGCACCATTACTTGAGAGCAATAACTATCTTACTGCAAGACTCATCTTCCTCAATCACAAACATATAAGCCATTTCCATTATACACACTCTGTCAAGTCATGAGGTGCTTCTTGGCAAATATTGGTGCTAAAAGTGGAGTCAAACAGTTCTCTGACAAAATCTGTCTCTTTAGTGCTTATGAATCTGTAGTGACATATTTCCTCTGGAACTGCAGTAAAAATGCCTGAGAATAGAAAAATCTTTGATAGGTGTCATAATAAAGTTATTTATTTTTTGCCTTACTTTGATGTTAACTGGATATCTTATGTTCAGAGAAGCTGAACATCAACAGCCTTCCCTCAGCTGACTCAGCCTGGAGTTCATCTATGCAGATGCATTATCAAGGTTGTCCATAGGAAGCAGAATGTCTCTGAGCAATGGCATGTGATATGACAACAGCTGGCACTTAAGGGACATGATTTAGGGATATGGCAATGGCATATTTACAATTTACAATTAGAGTATATGATCATAAAGGTATTTTCCAACATTAATGATTATATGATTCTATGAATTGCTGTTATCTACATAAAAAATACTTTTAAAAAAAGAAGACAACTATAAAAGTAAAGAAAAGCAAGATCTGATTCTCTATCCTTGTATTTTTTCTTTCTCCAACCCTCCTTCTTCCTTATCACTTTCTTTCTAAATTTTCTTATCTTTTTCCTATTTTTCTTTGATGTCATTGTCTTTCACCTTACAATTTTAATTTTTAGATCGAGTTATTTCTTTGCTTGGTAATGAAAATGGCAAGTCTGGTGTCAAAATAATTATATATAATTAATATAATTAGATGTGACAAATCACATATATTGTTGAGCTACATAACAGTTAATAGCTGGAGGAAAGCTTTGAAAACGGTATCACATGACGAGTTTCTAGGATTATTTCTTTTAAGAAATTTTTATGAATCAACAGTTACTCTTAGTACAAGGTTATAGACCTAATGGTGCAATTAAGTCATTTGTAGCCATGAAGTAGAATGTGAAATATCTCTCTGCAATTTTATTACAGAAAAAAATACCTAACAGGCTGTATTGGCAGTCTTGTTGAATTTGTTCTTTAATCCAGCCTTAGCAGTAAAAATATAACTGCCCTTTCTCCATCCCATGTATGTACCTTTGCTTCAAAATGACTTGAATTTTTTTAAAGTATGATTTCTCAGTTCTTTGAAAGCCTCTCTCTTGAAAGTCCATTTCATTAGTGCAGACATGAATTAAAATTGAGTATTTTATAATATGGCATTTTAGCTGACATTGAGTTCCAATAAATAGACATTCTCAGCATCTTTAAATACCTAGTGTCAAATTCAGACATGTAAATATGGTGCTGTAGCATGGATTTCCTTGTACTCTGAGTTGCCCATATTGTACTGTACTGAAATGGTGTTGTACTGTATGGCTCCCTCAATCCTGCTTCTCTCAATGCATGTTTGACTCAGTGGAATTATAATCTATGTACAAAAACATCATAAGGAGGTAAAAATTAAATTGAAAAGGGAATCTACACATGTTATAGCTATGAAGGAGTTGACCAAAGAGGAGGAGTTCATAGCCATCAAAGTGATAACATTGGCAATAGAAGAAAAAAGAACCAATACAGACAGTTTAGAATTAGAAAACTGATAGACAGTGCTAAACATAGAAATGGGGACAAATGAGGCTGCAAAGCTTTAGGGAAAACACCTGAAAAATTGGTAAGAACAATGTCAAAACACTGCGAGTCAGCTGTCACAACAGCACTTTACAGAGAGGTGAAATGTAAAGAAAATCAAAAGTACCCTACAGAAGACAAAACATGAATGCCAAAAACTTGCCATCTCTGTTACTGTGGAACAAAAAGTGTATGAATACCCACTTTTATGCGTGCCAAACTTGCATATAGGATTAAAGGAGAGCTTGGCATTCATAGAAATCCACTAATTCTTCACTCAAACTCAAAAATGACAGGTTGCCAATACACCCTACAGTGGCAGCTACTGCTGTTCGTAGACATATCCCTTTTGCAATACCTACATGCACTTCAGAAAGAGACCTGTCATAGGCTGTCCAGGACAGAAGGCAATTAACTTGATATTAATATCAATTTAGAGGTCCAAAATGATGCAAAGCCTGGGGGTTAAAAATTGCTCCTTCTTGGTATATCTGTTTGCATGATTTTATTACTGGCTAAGGCAAGGGAAAACATTCCCCCTTCTACTCAGCAACATGGTTGTATAAATTATGGATGTGGTAGAGGTGAGATTCTCAAGTTATTATTCTGGATTGACTGTATCAGGGAATTCTCTTACTGTTAACAGCTTGTCCTTCCTTAGAAAAAACAAAGGACAAGTATCATGTTTGAACGTTGTCTGTGTTTCTTTTAATTACTTGCTTTGGGCATTATTTCTTGAACTTCTTTTATTATCTGTTGGCTGGGATTTCATAGAGAACAGTGATGTCCAGCAAACCCTTAAGGTGTAAATGAAGCCTATTTGAACCAAAATATGGGTCACTGGAAGTTTCAATATGAGCCAAATTCTCTGTTGGTGTAAATGGACATCTGTTTCATTGGAAGACTGCATTATAAAGCACCTTTACGGAAACAAATTTTTTGTTGCAATAATTTGGTACTCCATGAAAAAGATTTTTGATCCACAAAAAGACTTGATCTCTTCTTCAAATGAAAATATGTCTAGTCACATTTAAAAACTGATTTCGTGGCTTTAATGCAAGATTAATAAGTAAATGTTATGTCTGGCTTTAAAAATGCTATTTATATACATCTAGATTTTAGGGAGCTAACTAATGTTGCTGACCAAAAGTGACTCTATTGGCACATGTATGCAGCCAGACAGAGGCTTTGTGATTCAGTCTGAAAGAGCTGAGCTGCTTAAGCTGCACTGGAGTTACAGTTTAGCTGATTAAATGCTGATTTGGCTCTAGGCTGTGACTCCCAATGTCACAGTGGCAAACCAATTTCCTGCCTGTTTATGCCACCATAGTTCGTTTAAAATCAACGTATGAAGTTAAAGTACTTTAAGTTAATACTGACCTAGGCCAATATTTTTTTAAGAAATTATTAGAGTGCAGAACATCCTAATTAATTATTGGAGCTGGTTTTACATTGTTACTGAATGCAATCTTGATTCTATTCCACATTCTAAGATATATTACCTCTTTTTCCATTTCTAACAAACAGATGATGCAACTTATTTTCATCATTAGGGAGGGATCCATCAGCAGCTATGTTAAGCTAAGCAGTGGAATAAATAAAAGTACAAATTTTTGCAGTACTAGAGTTTTCATACTGTATGAAATCTAACTGTATTTACACTTACAGACTGTCCTTTATATGTGGGTAGTTTTCCATCAGCTTTCCTGGGAGCTTCACATGTAAATCAATCAATCTCAACCACAATCATTTAACAGTGTATCATGGGAAAATCATGTGTAACCCATGATTTTGAGTTCTCAATATTTGAATTAAAATATCACAAGAATATAGTCATGATTTCCATTTTAAAAAAATCCTTTATTTTTCAGCTGTATTTCATACTTTTCTAAAACACTGAGAAAAATATAAAGGAGCATGTATTGAATTGAAACAGATGGATTCCGATATGTTAAACTGCAAGAGAAAGAGAAATAAACACTAGTGAAACCTGCCTTTGCAATTCATTTCACAGATCTGTAAAGTTAATATGCATACAAAATATCGGATTTAGATTGTTCCTTATTTGTTTATTTGTTTGCTTGGGGAATTTTTGCCATGCAATGTTGGATACACTCTAGAAACCAGAAGTCACTAACAGAAAACTAGTTGTATGATTTATTTCAAAACAGCTGGGCAGAGTGTTCTGAGAAAGATCTAGATCAAACCCTGATACCAAAGAAAATAAATTTTTACACAGCACAGTTTTTACTTCATCAAGGAAATTTTGCCTGACCTTGAAAAACATTCTACAGTTGACTCAAACAACCAAATAATTGTGCAGTTCATTACCTGACAAACTTACCTTCTGAGTCCTTGAATGGTTGTTATCTGTTGGTCTCCTACACATTTGCCTCTTCTCTCTCTACTTAGGATTTTAGGAGAATTCAACAGGCCCTGTGTTAAGACAGACATGATAATATTTTCGTTTATGTAATTGAAGTATAAACGTATTTTTCTCTTTTCATTTGTATTGCTTAGAAGACAGTTAATCTGTCAAGTTGATAACTAAAACTTTCAACACATACAGAGACACAATTACACAGAAATGTTAGAAAAAAAATCTCATTTTCATAGAATCATAAGAAGTTTTGTGTTGGAAGTGACCATAAAGATTATCTAGTTCCAACCCTCCTGCTATAGTCAGGGACACCTTCCACTAAACCAGTTTGCTCAAAACCCCATCCAACCTAGACTTCAACACTTCTCTCAAATGGGGCATCCACAACTTCTCGGGGCAGCCTGTTCCAGTCTGACCACCACCACTGTAAAGGATGTCTTATTATTATCTAATCTAAACGGTCTCAAACCATGAAGTAGAAGTTAAAGGGAGGATAAAGTAGTATTTTCTGCTTTCCAAGATAAAAAATAGAAGTAAAATGCAGCAAGATCAAGGTTAGATTACAGGGCAGACTGCATTTTAAAAAAAAGGAGAGCAAAGCATTGAATAAATTGCCTTGAAGTCTTCACCTTTACAAGTTTTCCACAACTGACCAGATGGATATCTGCCAGAAAAAAGCCAAATATACCCAGAAAACTTGACCAACACCTCTCTTCTTTTTCTTTTTCCTTTGACTTTTTTTACTGAATTTGAACCTTAGCCTCCTATGTCTAGTGTGTCATTAAAAATTCTAACAGTATCTGAGATTCTATCCCTGCTCTACCCCTAAGTGCAAAGTACAGCTGTTAAGAGAGCACATCATCCTTTAGGAACATTGCTCAACAGCAAACTAGATTGTTCAAGTTTGCAATAGCTAGAACATGAATTTGGATTTCTACTAAATGTAGAAAATATTTATCTGCTTTCAATGTTTATTAGGAACAGAAATAAATAGCTGAAAACTATTCACCTTTGTTTCTCAATGTTCAGTTCAGATGTTATCTTGTTCCTGCTGTTTGTTCTCAGGTTTCCATGTTTGCTGCATTGTCAACACTAACACAGTAGGAGTACCATACCAGCTGTTTACAGTTGACTTTGTGTTTAAAATTGATTTTTAATATGTATAAATCACTATAAACACAATTGAATGGTAAAACATCTAACCAGTTCTGTACTTTTATTCCTGGTTTCAGAAATATGAGCATACATTTCCACTAACACCACTAGAAATCATGAAATGTCAGAATCATCACCTATTCCCAAAGTGAATTTGGCTTCACAGGCATCCAACTCTTTGGTGAAACTGTAATGAAAACAGCAGTTTTGTAAAACTGGACAAACACATTAGAGGCAGAATGATTCACAAACAAAAGATTTGCCATTAAGCAGCAATGCCCATAACAGCTTTAGTATTTTCAATTCTGGCAATTCAGTGCTCTTCAGCCAAGGTTGTCTAGGATAAGGACAATCATATCTGCATGATATATTACTGCACCATTAAGTAGATGTGAAGCATCCATCACTGGTCATCACTAGAACAGGGTATGGAAATCACTGAACCATTATTCTATTCTGGAACAACATTTCTTAGGTGCCCAAGCTCTTGAGCACTTGACCTTCAGCAAATACACGCATACCTAAAAATAAACTCATGAGGAAACGTTTGCAAAAGTGGCACAGAAGAAATACTGACAGGTTTTGGTGACAAATTTCCACTCTATACTAACATAAACATAGTTTTGAACAGAAACTACTGAAGCTTCTGTACAAGCTCATAGTCTTAAGGCCTGTCTATTTGCTTATTTATATAAACCAAAAGAAATTAAAGCAATGCTGCTGCAGTATGTTGCAACATATTGCAGAAAAATGTGTTATTGTGAAATAATGCAAAGGGGTTTGGGACTTTTCATGTGAAATTGCTATTGATATTGAAAAGCATAATTTCCTATCTTAATTCCAGCCCTAGAATAACTTGATATTCTTCTATGGTCAGAATAGCTTCTGATGTGTTGTAGAAATTATCTCACACTTTTATAATACCTTTTCAAAAATCATAATAGTATCAAAAGATACATCATCCTTTATTGTCAGAACCTGATGGCTCTAATAGACCTTATTCATTACATAGGCTCTGTTAGTGGATTCTTATTGTTTGGGCTAACAGTTGTGACTAGCAGAAGATGAGGACACTTCCATATTGAAGCAGTCATTCCAAGAAAAGCAAAACTTTTTCCACCATTTTCCCAATGGGTTTTACAAAATCGTTTTAAGCTTTCATTAACTGTAAGTCAAGTAATTCTTTACACCAGTAAGATTTGACAGAGAAATATAGAGTTATTTAGTTTTCAGGGACAGTTTTAGACACTTCTTTTAATTTTCTCCAAATTTGAGTAGCCTGCCTCAGAAACTTTCATAAAGAGGGAAGAAAACAACCAGTGCAGAACAGAGGAAAAAGTTGCCCCTTTTGAAATTACTTAGTTCACTTACATGAATTGTCCCAAAAAAGCTGTTCCTTTGGGCTCTTAGAAGTTTCTCTAGAAGGCATTGTTCATCTTGCTTCTTAGCAATTACTGAAATCTTGTGTAGCAAAAGCAATTTTCTACCTTGCTGATTCATGCTCTTATGTACATATAGCATTCCTGACTTTGGAATCATAATGAAAGACAAAACAGCATAATTTTGTTCCCCCTCTTTCACTTGCCTTTGGCCATGGATTATTGTAACTTCAGCATAAAATCAGTATCAGAAGCCTTTTGTTCAATTTTCACATTTTGATTTTATTAATGTTCTGAAATGATTAACAAATTGATTTAAGTTTCCATGTGACTTGTGATTGTTTTTCTAAGGTCTTTTCCAAAAAGCACTGAAAATCAAAGTAATAGATTAAGTACTCTTCAAACTCTTCCTCTTCCAAAAAAAAAGTTTCTAATGAACAAGTTCTGAATGAAAATACAGTGATATTGTTTATTCTTTGGCTTTAGCTGGAATGTATGCTTCTTAAAAAATTAAATAAATGGTAAAAGTATCAAGTATCCCCTTAGAATTTTGGGATAGGATTTGTCCTCCAATCCCACCGTACTCTTTCTTACTAGAGTTTATTGACCTACTGTTTACTATTCAGACACAAATAAAATAAAATCTTTTTAAAAAAGGTAAATAAAATTAAAATTAAAATAAATAGTAAAAATAAAAACAAAACAAAATAAAATGTAATCTTGAATCTAGAAGAATCATAGTCCCACCTGAGGATGATATTTTCAGCATATTTCTCTTTTCTTAACCTTATTTTTTCTCCTTACAGATCCTGAATATTTTCAAATTTGATTCATGGATTCCCACATGGGAAGGTATTTGGGTTGTATAATGCCTCATTAAAGTCAATAGGTGCCCCAGGGCATACTAAATTCTCACTTCATCAAGCTTCTTTTTTGGATGAGTTTCTTGGAGGAAATACTGGTATTTTCAAATTTGTATGCCTAAAGCAAGTCATTTATATGAAAGTGGCAATATTTCCATAAGGACTGACAACCAAAAACGCCCAGGAAACTAATGTGAACAGCAAATGATTTTGAAATAATTGGGCATTATGTATCTGCATGATCACGAATGAAAATAAAATTAGAGTACTACAGCTCATTAAGACATCTGCAATGTAAAAGGCAGATTGACAGATTGAAGAGAACTAAAAACTCCAAATCTTAACTGAGGTACAAATGCAAGAAGAAGATATCTAAAGAGGCAAACCAATTTACTTCATCAAAAGAGAAGCCTGAGATATTATTTAATCAAAGTATAGGAATACATCCAAGAAAATACAATACCATCCTTTTTAACAATAAAAATATATTACTTTAATAGAAAAAAAAAGCCTGCTTTAAAAGTCTGGGCACTAAATCCATGCAGATTTATATTAAAAATAAAGGCACACATCTGTCTTTATGACAGTGGCTAGTGGTCAACTCTTAAAATAAATTACTGAGGTAAAGAATAGTTCTCAATTTCTCGACAACTTCATTTCAAAACTGATTTCCTTTCTTTAAAATATATTTTAATCAAACAGAAATATGATCGTTTACCACAAATGTAATTGGAGGAAACCATGCTGCACTGTGGATCTGTCACCAAATCAGATGGACATTTCTACATTTTAGAGTGCAAAAATCAGTAAAAAGATCTCAGCAAAACATCACAGGTGTGATCCCCACTTTTGAAAATTTGCTTTTTAGGTAGAATAATGAATGATAAGCTATAAATCCAGTAGACAATTCAGAAGAAAAAAATTGTGGAATATTAAGTATATTTTAAAAACATAAATAAATTTTTAAAATTAAGATCTATAATTTGTTCCTACGTACCTAAATAGAGCACTTTTTGTTACTGACTTCTTTTTTTTCCAATCGAAATACATTTTGAAAAATCATGATGAAATTTTGGTACACGAACTGAATGCCCTGAAAGATTTTGGAGTGACACCACCAAAGTGGAAGTTTATCATTCCATCCTCTGTTGCATCCTAAGTCACATTAAACCTCCCTATAAATTAGGGCTACTTGAGAGGGCCCACACCCATCAAAGAAAGTCTGTTTCAGTACAGGAGGAAAGGTCTGTGGAGAGAGGTAATACTTTAACTGACCATCATAGATCTGGTGTGAATTCAGTCTCCTGTGGACTCTAGCTAGGAGGGGGTCAATTAATGCCTGTTGTGATGATGTTTTCTATGGAGGGGATGTCCAAAGGAACACTACTGTGCACCTCTTGGGTCTCCTTCCCCTCATCTCCTTCTTTGCCCTGTGGTAAACTTCTGGGGGATTAAATTAATGGTAATGTATCTTAAGTGCTCTCTGTGATGCACAGTAGGGCAAGGTTAAATTCCATACGGGCTGTGGGCAATCAAATTCCACAAATAATTCTCAGGATAGGAACAGCCAGTTTTTAATCTTCTATTTCTTTTGATGCTTAACAGGAGTATTCAGGATTTTTGTAGATGCAGATATCCTGACAGATGCTTATTCTACATAGCAGGCAGACACGATTTTTTTCGTGTTTTATTGGTGAAATGGGTGCTGATATGAACAGCAACAAAAATAGGCACTTCAGAAGTTTGTCAGATTTAATAGGCATTGGTTTCTCTTCCTGAGAAATGAAATATTTTCTGATCAATGTCAACATTAAAAGTACCTTGTTTCCTCTTATTTGCTACTGCATGGAGCCTTTCCTTGTGCTTCTTTTAAAAGATTATACTTTACTGAAGGCATTATTTTGCTTTCTTAAGCAACACAGAAATGAGAACCTCATAATTATCAGGGACTTGAAGTCTGTCTAAGTGTGGAAAAACAGCTTAGCCAAACTTAGGTTCACTGACATCAGCAGGGCCAAGAACTAATCCTGCCTGAAGAATGTGCACACCACATGTGAATTAGAAAACAATATCTTAGCTGAAAAAAAACGCTTGTGTGTTCATCTTAGATGGAATATACTAACTGTTCCCTTGTTATCCTGCTCCTACATGCCACTGAGAAATCTCTTGATAAGCTCCTGAATGCAAAAGAACCATTTGCCAGCATTGTAATAAGGCTTTCTCCCAGATCTATTGTACGGTACTGCATATTCACACACCATAAGAGAATAAGGACCAATGAGTTATCTGTTGTTCAGCAGAACTAGATTGTTTCTTCTAGTTGTGTTCTCCCAGCTGTGAGGAAATATTGCCTCTAGACATGAGTGCTGCAGACACCTGGCAGCCCCAGGCAGAGAGCAGCCAGGCCCTCATCCTGTTTCATTTCCTAAAAGCTTTGGAGAGTTAAGATGGCAGGTCCTGCTGACAGGAGGTATGAAACGTAGGGAAATAGCTTGATGACTTAAGAGAAAGCACTTTAGAAGATGTACAATATTCAAGAACAACATTTTTCATCCAAAGGTGTATCCCTGGCAGAATAAAATTACCTTCCTTCATGGATTTCTAATCCTCTTCATTCTTTCCCTTTTGCCCCACAGTGCTTGAAAGAGGCTCATGTATTTTCCTAAACACTTAATTGACTGTTCCTGCATTAGTTGGAAACCTTCAGCTGAAAGGGCTGAGGAATAAATGGAATGAAATTAATGAGACTTTTGCAACCCTTCCAGAGATCTGGGGAGAAGAAGATGGACCAGAGATAGAGAAGAAAATATTTCATAAAATTAAGTGCAGGAGGTTACCAGAGTGGAGCATGCTTTATGGAGCATAAAATAGCACCATTGCTATTAGACCTGGTTCAAAAGTGCAGAGCTAAATATTTCACACTGTGAGGGAGACTAGTGGTGTAGTTTACTCTGGGGATTTTATTCTACAAAGAATATTGAGATAATATGTTTTCCTGGAGTCCATGATCGTTTTCCCTCTGTTATGATGAGGCTTTAGTACATTCAGGAATTCTGATTTGACTTCTTCATTCTTCACTTCTTCATTCTTCACACACTCCCTGACAGGTTGGCCCCCTGTGCATGGAACTCATTCCTATGAATCCTATATTCACACTGCTCTGAGTTCTCTCCAGAAGGAGAAGAATAGAACTCATCTTTGCTTTTGTCTGAGGTCACATGATGATAGGAGGAAAAAAAAATAAATACAGAATGCAATTGAGAATTTTGGTTTTATAAGCCACTTTCACCCCCTTAAAACAGCAAAAAGAAATAACATTAGTCATAACCATAACAAAAGTTCAATTTTTTAAAAAAACAAATATCATGCAGCAGGTTTTTTTCTATAGCAAAATAAATCTGAATGCTTCATTGAACTAAAAATTATATTAAATCTACAGTCTCATATAATATTTTTAATTGATTCAAATAAAGAATGTGTCCAGTATCAATGCCACAGAAGACAAAAAAAGTATCTTTTTTTCCCCAAGTATCATCCCACATATCCATAGTTTTGATATCCCTTTACAAAGTTCTATTCAAACCAGACACTGAATGTCTTTGACACACTGAAAAAAACTTTGTTTAACCTCCCTTGGGAAAAAGGTGCTTTTCTTTCTACTAGCAATAGTTCTTGAAGTTGAGAAGAAGCTTGATAGGAGTGGTTCATTGAGGCACAGAGCTCTCCACTGCCCTCAGCACCTTTGTGCTGTCAGTATCCCATCGGATGTCAGCTTGTGCAGCAAGAGAGCATTGCAGCTCTGCTCTGAGGAGAAGAGCACAGGGGTTTGCAGAGCTCCCTGGGAGCAGGGGCACAGGGAGGCTGATAACAGCCACAGCTGAGGCTCAGAGGCTACAATGACCGTGAGCTCCAGCATCATCCTGAAGGCTTTGTATTCATCTCTCATCCTTTAACCATTCGTCATTTCTGTAAGAATGATCTGTGGTGTACACATGATCTGGTGAGACTATTGTTTAAGATTATCCACCACAGAAGCCTTGTTTTTAAAAATGAGCAGCAAGTTTTGTTTATTTGCCTAATGACTGCAGCCATGGCAGCAAAAAAACAAGCAAAGAGGCAATGAAGGTAATCAGAAATATCCATAGTTCCTCCCAAGTGACTCTTTAGAAACTGGAAACAAGCAGAGATGAAAGGAAATTCTCCTGTTTCTTCTCTTTCTGTAAATAAAAAACATTTTGCCTGAGTCATTACTACAGAAGTCCAGAATATAAAGGAATACCTATTACATTTATTGTTATGGACATCCCAAAGAGCTAAATTAATATGGAAAAGCCTTGCTGGTAACAGACAAAATAATTAATTCATCAAGGACTTAAACAATTAAAAAATAGTACGAGTTCTCATAAAAAGACCAGCAGTAACTAATCTCACTAGAAAAGATGGATATTCAATTTCCTTCTGCTAGGAATATTCTACAGATTGTGTGTAGACCTGTTTCCATTAGAAATTTCTTCCCCTTATATTTAAGCTCTTTCCCCTTTGGATGCTTGAGCCTAGAACTTTCTCTCTCATTGGACTACCAAAAGATAGAAATCTTCCATTCTACTGAGGAATTAATTTGTTCTTTTGGGGAAAAAAATTCTCAGGAAACCCAAAATAATAAACATGCTAAGTCTAAGCAGCTTCAGCTGAGAAGACATCAGGAAATCATTCAGGACTCATGCTGGTCAATAATGAAATATTCAGTGTATCATTAAGCCTGAAAATACTGCTAGTACACACAGCAATTTGGGCCAGATTTGGAAAAATGGTCTTTTTAAAGAGCTAAAACCAGAATACTTAATTAAACAATTTAGTAGTCAGCAAGGAGATCATTAGAACAATTTCTTAATTAAATGGTCCTGGTCCAGAGGATTGGGAATATATTATCCAAGGATACTAAGGATTCAAGATAAAGAAATTATTAAAAATCACATACAAATTCAGAGATATTGCAATTGTTCAGAGAAAATTTTCTCTAAAACCACATTCACAAGTATATAGGCTAAAATAATTGCTTCCATATATACCATTTATGCCTTATTTATAAGCTGCACTTGGTAGAAAAAAACAACTTTTTTAATGAATATGTGGCATAAAGCAGCATTATTATTTATAATATTAGTACCATCACATTTTCAGTTCACAACAACTAGAACAAAAAATAGTTACCTTTTGACTTGGGTTGCAGTTAAGAATTATTATTCTATATATATATATATCAACATATCTTCACAGTTAAAAGTTCTTTTAGAGCAACCGCAAGTAATTTAAAGACTTAATAGACCTTAAGGCTTAAGAACATGAATCACCACTTTGGAAATTTGATTCATATTAACTGTGTATTTTAATCACTAAAAGGTGCTATTTGTATAGATACCAGGTTCTGGTTAGTTTGACTATGAAAAATATCTTTAAGGTGTAACTTAATGAATAGTCAAAAACTTTTTACTGTGAAAAACAAAAACAAAACAAAAAAAACCACAAACCCAGACTTTGATTTTCATCACTCAAAGGATTTCCCA
Organism: Sturnus vulgaris; assembly: GCF_052056855.1. Lineage (NCBI taxonomy): Eukaryota > Metazoa > Chordata > Aves > Passeriformes > Sturnidae > Sturnus > Sturnus vulgaris. The sequence goes on from NC_142246.1 coordinate 28,801,779, forward strand.
AATTTGCTAGTGCTGCAGTCTTGTTGCCCCTGTGGTCTGACAGAAGGGCTGCTGGGAAAGGACCTCTCAAAAGTTTTCCACCAGCCAGCCTGACTCCTGCAAGGCTTCCAGCTGGTTTGGTGACCTTGGTGGTAACGTGCCAGTAGCTGAGGTCAGATCTGTGCTTACAGGCATCACTGCCCAGCCAAAACAGACAGATGGTCATGTGGGGTCAGGTAGTGCAGATGAATTTCTCTGTCAATGACAAACACTGTCAATGCAAAACAAGAAATACATATTTTCTAAAGCAGAAATTAATTGAGGATAAAGTGCTGGAAACTGATATACAGAGCTATTCAGGCTCCTGACTTTATCCTTCAATTTTGTGAAATTAGTAAATGATCCTATTATTGGAAATCAATTCTATGGGGGAAGAAGTGTTTTCCCAGACAAAAAAAACAATGTAAGTAGACAGAGTCATATTTTTTATCCAGACATGTGATTGTGTATGAGCTCCTTCTTACAATTTGCCGTCCTTCAAGTTCCCAAAGAAAGAACATGCACCTTAAGACCTTCAATCTCAACACACAAATATTAATGCAATCTAGGATTAATTAATGATGAAGAACCTGAGTGGCTTAGGTGTCTTAGTTTGCCGTGTCAGAGAGAGAAGCCACTTCAGAGTGGCAGAAACATAAGACAGAGAAGCATGTAGATGAACAGCTGTATTGGTGCTGGTATACCAAAACATGCTGTCAAAGCCCTGTGACTACTTGCAACGTAACAAATTAGTTATATTTTCAGAAACAAAATACTTTCTACTTTCTAGAGGGCCTAAAAATTCACTAGACATCTTTGTAATTTTGTGCATTCCCGACTTCTATGTAACAATTTGTTGTTTGCAGAGTATTCATCTCTACACAACTATGGTAATTTCCTACAGCTTGTCTTCCAATAACACCAGAGAGAGTGGTAAGTTATTAACTGTCTGCTTCTATTTCTCTTTCCTCTGGTAATTTTAGTAAGTAAGCCTTCACCCACGTTATTATAAATGCACAAGTATTTTTCCCTTTTAAACATAGACAAGAAAATAAGAAAAAAATCATTACATCAGTACAGTTTTCTTTCCTGATTGCCTGGAGATAGAATTTTGACAAATCCTCAGTTATTGACAGCTCAGCATTTACAGTGATACCAGCTTTGACAGAAAATTACAGAGTAAATGCTTGCTTTTCGTGTTAAATCAAAATCTGTTTTTCACACTGTTCTCCAATTTTTCAGTAAGACTCTGCACAAGAAAGTTCCTTACTGCAATAAAGTCACCTCTTCTCTTACGAAACCTTGCTTATTTTTAATTATTGAATAAATTTCACTTTTGCAAGTTCTTTTTTCGTGAAAAATCATTTAATGCATAGGTGAATACTACTCTACTCGTTTTACAAATAGAAAACTCTTATACTAAAAAATTACCCAGCTAGACAAAGGTCTTGTACCAAAACTGGTACTCACAATATCCTCATTCCCAGGGCAGTGTTTGAACTTCTCTCCTTCACCACACTGTCTGTTTCCAGAGCAGTTTAAATCAGAGATCAAGTCATATATCTGTTGATACGAAAGCAGAATTACTATTTTCTCTCAAAAATATGAAGTGTAGATTAAAAAAAAGGAAAGAAATTTACTAGACATCCTGAAACTCCTTTTCCATATAGCTCAGAATGCAAAATGTTTGATGAGAAAAGCAATGCATTTTACAGGCCAGTTTTTTTAATATATTTACAATGTAAAATGTTACCTTTTAAAAATAGAAAACATCTTAAGCTATTTAATAAAAGTTCAATAATTAAACAGTCTTTGGTCATTTTTACTGTATATTAGATAAGCCTTAATCGTGATCTTTACAGGATTTGAAGAATTCTGGCATCTAGTATTTGGATGTTAGTGGTAGATTAACTACTCCATCTAAAACTATGCTACATTTTGTCAATGTTCAAATGAAAAGCACTACAGTAGTCTTAAAATAAAATGTCACATGGGTTTACTTTCTTAGATCCTGGAGCAATTTAACTGCATTAAAAGACTCCATTTCAAAATTTAATCCTCAAGTTCTAATTAGATAGTATAACTAGTTACAAGATAGATCAAATATGAATAGTTTCAATTAAGATTCTATCATCTCCACTGTGGCAAGTGACCTAGCAGGGAATTTGTGATTATAGGTAAAACATTTCCATGACTGTTGAGTGTGCCTAATCTGTTTACAAAAAAAGCACCACAATAAAACAAGACCCATCCTGGCAGAATTAAAGTACATAAAAAATTGAATCCATTTATTTATAGAAATTCAATATAAAATGTGATTAAGAGCAATAAAAAAAGACTCCAAATAATATTGAAAAATACGAAATGTAAAGTTTTGGGAATAAAAATCTTTTTGAAAGACCTGAAGATTCCTTTGAGGTAAATATTCACTGACAGCTGCTTTCAGTGTCAAATGACACTGTGGATGTGCTACAGATTCACAGGCTAATATTTAATTTTTAGATTAGTCAGCAGGAGAGGTTTGCACTAAACAGCACTTCTTTCATTTCTTCATACTTACTGAGAATGGGGTAAGAGAAGAGAATTCCTGCTCGGGGTATTTGCAGGGCTGCAGGAAGCAGAGCAGTGCTTTTGGGGCAGTGACAGCTGCTGGCACCGGGGCACTGCCACTCTCTCACTCCCTTCTTGGGTAAGGCAGTCACAGAGCAGCCCCCAAATTCATTACAACAGAAAGGCCTGGCAAGACACCCAGCATGGCACAATTTATTTTTTGTGAAATACAGCCTCAAGAACAGAGTAACACATTCTGTTCAGAGTGAATACAGATAACGAGTGGAGACTTGCAAGATTTATTAGAGGGCAGAAAACTGTTCCTTTCTGTGCTGATCTCACTGGATATAAAACTTTCTGTGAGTCCTATATCACGTATAACATTTTTCTATTAGGTAAAGAAGCAGCTTGGCTGTAATAAAATTACATGTTTAACAATACTGTGAGAATGATAGGTTCAGGAATTTTAAAATAATTAAATAAATTCAATTAACATATTAATTCTATTAAAATTATATGCAGTTGGTGTTTACTTAGTGTCTGATCTTCAGGAATAGGAGAAAAAGCATTTGACTCTCAGAGTAACTGTTTAATTGTCCCATGTTTTGATTCAGTGAGCTGACAGAAAACGCACTCTATGGACAAGAAGAAGAAGACATGCAACAAAAGAATTAAGAAGAGAAATCCTTCTGGGAAGGATTGAAACAAAAATAGTAGATGTGGATCTGGCAAAAGGTACCAGTCAAAGAAGAAAGAATTCAGCAAGAGATTCTGGCTGAAACAGTTGCCATGGACAGGAGCTTTTGTATTAGCTCCAGGGGGTTTTGTACCTGCTCCATGTTTGGAGATGCAATATTTTAGAGTGAAAAGAGATTACACCATATAAGAGGCATGAAGCCAATTTTCCCTCCTTTCCCTCAGCATAAATCCAGACCAGCTCATGAAAGATTTACAGTGATAGGCTGGCAAACAACATTTGATCCATAAATTAGAAGATATAAACCTGGGATGAAGAAAGGAGGAAGGAGAGACATAGAAGTAGAGCGTGTTCTAAAGGACAAAAATTAGTGATAAAAGAAAAAATTATCAACTTTCAATGAAATATAAATGCTAGTTATCCCTAAATATTAAAAAAAAATCCTATGCAGTACAATTTTGTGAAGTTTCTCAACACAGACTAACAGGTTATATAAATAGTTCTAAAGACCAAAAACAAACAAAAAAAGAGCTTGAAAATAGATAATTTAGGAGCTGTAGTGAAGAAAATAATTCTGTAGTCTATATTGCAACTTTGCATCTCTTTTTCTAGTGAATATTTCTTGACCTGCTTCTTTTATTTTTTTCTCTCTCAAAGATAAAAAGAGGGCTAAATAACATTGCAGGGGATAACTGAATGATTATGTTGACTGTACAGTAATTCTATGGTTGTATTCCATCAAAAAGTGTTCAATAGCCCATTTAAGACATATAGGTGGGAACTGGAATCTTGTTTCTTAGCAAAAAAGACAGAGCCAAGTTGCTGAGTACTTAAAACATAAATTAATGTATATGATAGATGCAATAAATTTGCTTTTGTACTTTCTAATATATTTTGCTGCTTTGTCTGTCCTTAAGAACCATTTATAAATTACAGTAGTCTACATTATTGGTTAAAAAAAATCCACATATCACCTGTACTGCATTAGTAGAAGTGTCAAACCCTTTAAACTGAGAGACAGAGATTTACAGAAAAATATCTACTCTGCCATTTGGTCTAGGGACATGCTCTTGTTAGGAGATATCTCTATGACTTGCCATAGTTTCTTGGCAGTTCAATATTCATCTTAATATTCAGAAAAAAGAAATATTTAGCATTGTCAGAAAGCTTCTTTTCTTAATATTAAAGGTCATTTTTGTTGTAAAATGTTAATTAAAATGTTAATAGGATTTATTTAAATGTTGTTACATAAAAAAAAGAACGTGGAAAGGCAAAAAGGTCTATAACTGAGGTTTTAGTAATACAGAGATGAATTATAATAATACTGTCCTGTGTGATTATGTTGTTTTGGTCATAAACAGATTTTTGAGAATAAATATGCAAATAGAAGGGTTCAAATGAATCAGTTAGCCTGAAAAAATCACCTGTCCTATTATAGTAATATTGTGGTATAAAATTTTTAGTATAGAATTTGAAAAAAAATCGTGCTAAACGAAAAGAGCACAGTTTCTGTTAGAGCCATAGTACCATTCATCATCTATCCAGACAAAAAAAGAAACAACAACAATAAAAGAAAGAGTATTAGAGACTGTGAATTTTATATTAATTTTGTGTGCACAGTACAATATTATTTATAAATACTTAGATTCAAAACAGTTCACCATCAGATGTTTCGACAAGATGCTTTGGCATCTGGATATGTTTTGAGACATGGCTCTGGCTCCATGGCTCACTGTGTGTCCTAGGGCATCAGGAGAAAAATTGACACAAGCCTCCAGTAATTTCAGGGAAATTATCAAATGGTTCTGCCACAAAATTAAGATTTCTGCATAGTGTATCTGTTCCTACATAGGTTTCCTGTTACTCATGAGGTTTTCCTGACCCACACTGTGGCACTACAAAAGCAAGAGTAGGACTTCAGTGAAACTCTTTTTAAAGAGAATGAACTAGTGATGATACATGAATAACGTTTAAAAGTAATGACAGTCTGGATATTTTCTTGGTGTGCATACCAGTCTTCTACGTATTTAAACTGACTCAATTTTTAAACTGTCCTGGAAATATAAATGCAAAACACTCTGTATTTATGCTACTCAATATAGTGTAACTCTGCTTAACCAACTTGAGCTATGAATTTTTCACTTTACTGAAAGTCATAAAAATTCCGAATTCAAAAGGCCTTAATCTCATGAAATAGTTTTCAAACTGTTCTTTCTATTCTTCACTGCAGCCTGGAAAGCTCACTTTTTAAAACTTTTGTCTCTAACTTCAAGGACCAAATCTTCCAGGGGGGGAGATTAGGGTGGGTAAAAATGACCAAAGTGAGGCTCACAGCTTAGCCATCGGATTTTAAAAGCTGGATATAAAAGTAAAGCATAAAACACCACAGCTAAAATCACACAGGCTGATACAATAGACTCCCTTTATAACAGCTATTCTTTCAAATTATTAAATTAAGTCAGTTTTGTGAATTAAATCAAACTGCAAATTCCTCAGGGCATGCCACAATCCTTTTTCAATTGAACATTAATACAGAAGGGGACCATTCTTAATTGCAATCCTTCAGCACTTCTATAATATAAATAAAAAACATAATTAGAATTGTACTAAGATAAAAAGAAACTAAAGATCTTGCAAATACCACTGAATGTTCCTATTATCCTTGTGGCTTTAAAAGTTCACTGCTTATTTTGTTACAAAGCAATTAAAGCCAGGTAACTTTCAAGGCTCAAAGAAAAAGAAGTGAAGACTTTGTGTGTGCATGTTCTCTTTCATGAAGACAAGGACAAAGACAGATAGCAGACCTGAACTGCTATCTGAAATAGAAAAACAGGCTGAAAAACAGGCTGAAATTGAGAGGAACACATTAAAATCCATCTGAAGAATTGTCTTGAAGTATCGTGAAACTTCACAGAACATAAAGATAAGAGGAATTTTATTCATATAGTGCTAATTTTATTGAGGGATATAATTCATATGGAAACAGCAACTCATTTTTCAAAGACCACTGCTTAACCAGTCAATGCCTGAGGAGGTAGGCACCTGTCAGACAGAAATGCTGGGATTAATATTTACAGACTGGAAGACAGGACAACATATTAGCTACTTCCTTATGAGAAGTGTATAAAAAAAGTCTTTTTCATTCTACACTCACTACAAATAAGACAAATCTATCCATCAGAGGGTAGATTCCTTGAACATGGTCCTATTAGATCTTTCCCTCTAACAGAGCTCTGAAATTTGTACTACAGGCAACAGAAGGCATAGAAGGCATTCATTTATTTTCTAACCATAAGGCTATAAAAGTGGTAGTTTTGAAGCAGAAAAAAATATGCAAAGAAAATGTTCTATCTCACTAACGTTAATGCATAACCAGCATTTACTTTATATACATAATGCAGTGAAAAATAAATTAGATGACAGATGTCTTCTCCCTCGCCCTTGTCAGTTGTAGCATGAGTACACAAACAATCTAAATCACTGGCAGATATGTGCTATGGAAACATTGTGCAGAAGTAGTTAATTATTCCCGTCAGAGAACAAAATGCAATTGCATTATTTATTTTGAAATTACAAACATGGTAAACCATAAAATAATCATTATTTACATAAAGGTAACTCTATGTTCATCTCCAGAAGTAATCAATAAATCCATGGATTCAGTAACTGATATTCCTTTATAAGTGAAAAAGAAATGTCTAAGTGACAAATATTTACAGAAGATGCATGAATGCTGCTGACATAAACCCCCCAAATTAATAATTATCTTCTATTTGAATAGATCCTTATGCAGGTATACATAAAAAAAATATATTATGTTCTGCTATAACACTCTTAGAAGTAGAGTTATCGATTACTGGAATAAATGCATCTGTTTCCTAGTCATAAAAGGAAAAACACCACTTTTGGAAATGAGGTTTAAAAAAGTACTTTACACTCACACTTGTTTGATTTTCTAGTGCAGTACTAATTCTTCTCCTTTGTCAGAGTAGTAGGCTTTCTTGGAGGCACTAGCATTTCAAGATAGTGATGCACCTAGCAGAGCACATCCTCCTTTCCACCATGATATTTAGATGATGTGACTTGATGGAAAACAGGCTACAGAACCTAGTTGAGAGGAAGGAAGAGGAAGAGACCCTTGAAGGTTTTTAATATCTAAGGAAACTCATACTCTGATAAAAATCAAGAGAGAGAATGCAGTAAAAAAGCATTCTCCCAATTGTGCTGTGTATTGCTCGCTCTTAAGAAAGGCTGTCTATCCCATACATTACAGTCCATGTCATTCCCTTACTGCAAGAACACTGATTGATGATACTGGATAAGAAAGTAAACAGTCTCTTCATTTTCTGGGTAATATTTTCATAAAAATAAAACTGGATGTTAAAAATTGAAATAGAAATGCTGAATAAATATACAATTCATACATATTTCTTATACATTCTTTGTTGCCAGCTATCTGTGCATAAGTGTACCCTAAAGCACGATTTTACCAAAACATAAAAATATATTTCTATAATGGAGTGAACAGTATTCTAAACAATATTTTTCTGATTACAACAGTAGGAGATTATAAATGGCAAAAAAGGATCTATTACAGAAATTACAGATAGACAGACTTTACATATTGCTATTAGTGCTTAACACAAACTATATTTGCATCACCTTCTATGGTTTAAAATGCCAGAATATCAGAGGAAGAAATTCTTTAGTAAGTAGTTTACCTCAGAAAGAACTGTTGTCTCCATACATGCAAGACTCCTCATACAAAGGTTTATGCAGTCTAGGACTGAAAATCCATCTCACTCCTTGCTACCCAAAGAAATGCACTCTTTGGTTTACAAAGAAATAGGAGCAGGACACTATTGGCCAAAATCATCATATCTGTTAGCTCCATGGTACTAACTACAACTGTAATTCAAACTCCCTGTCCTGTATTGAAAGCCTTCTGATGAATTATCTCAAGATACTAAAGCATCAGTCTCTGCAAATACAGCAGTTCTGTTCCCCTTGGCCCATGATGAAACTGCTGAGTATTGGAGGAATTTGAAAAACAGTATTAAAGTTGAAAATACTATCATTTTTATTAAATTTTAATTTAGTTTGGTATTATGAGGAGTTATATGGAGGAGATATACATGTGGACATGATGGTGATTTCTTTCCTTAAACACACCTAAAAAGTAACTGCACTTTGAATAGTTATAATTTTTCAGATAGTGCTTATTTAATAGCAATTAATCAATGTTTTTGGGCAATCAGAATACGGATTATTATTTTACACTTGTAAAAAATTAGGGTTTTTTTCACCTTTGATAATGGACCACTTGAGATTAATTTATTCATCTTTGCAGAAACAGAAACCTGCTACATTTGTGATTATAAGAATACTTAGAGTGAGATAATGATGAAGACATGGGTTTCAATGCAGATTTTAGTGCAGCTCTCATTAGGGTAAATACATCATCCAAAATGCATCCCACCAAGAAAAGAAAAAAGAACAAGATAATGAAAAAGAAAAGAAATAGCCATTTTTTATTTATAGTCCAAGTCTCTGCACAGGACAACACAACACAGTAAATTGCCAGTATTGCTCTATTCAAAGAGACCACAGAAGAAAATGAAAGTAAAAAGGGTTCATAAGGTTTTCAGAAAGTAAGTATCATAATCTCATGGCAGTTTAATGGGAGCTGGTCTTTAACTCTCATCTTAGAACAAATCTCTGAAGAATAAACATCTAAGAACGAAATGTGTTGATAAAGCAAGGGAGAATTTCAAACATATACAATATTTCTATGATATTACAGTTTCACAATGTTAAGCTTGAGATTGTTGTCTAATATTCAGTTTAATTATACCACAAAATCAATTTCCATGAAATTGGTCATAGCCTGCTCTCACTAATGTAAAAAATTAGTTCTCACTAAAGAAAATTTTGTTTTATTTTCTTATATATTTGATACTTTTTAATGGGAATTCTGGTTGAGTTTAATGGACTCCCTAGCTGACTTATCTTCATTTCCTATACATCTGTGTTCAAAGAAAACCAATCCCATAAAAAACAAACAAACCACCAAAAACAAAAATAAACACAACAACTAAACCAGACCCAAACCAGGTTAATTCATTTCTTTACATCCAAAAGGCAGCATAAAGCCTTTGCTTGTGTTTCTATAAAGCTAAAAAGAAGGATGAAACTTTAGGAGAGATCATGGAAAGCTTTTTCTGAAGTTTACTTGCAACTCACTGGTCTAAAGATTAGAACTGAACAAAACAATAACTAAGGGTACAGTTCCAGCATTTTCACTCTCTGGTTTATTGTAGCTGCTGTAAATAAGTTTTCTAGTCATGATTATGAAGGACCTTGAAGAGTTGGGAACTGTCTGAAATTTAATGAAGGCATGTGCTGGATTCTGCACCTGGGAAGGAACAGCCCCATGCACCAGCACAGGCTGGGAATTGAGCTGCTGGAAAGCAGCTGTGCAGGGAAGGACCTCGGGGTCCTGGTGGAAAACAAATTATCCATGAGCCACCAGAGTGTCCTGGTGGCCAAGAACACCAATGGGATCCTGTGGGGCTTTAGGAAGGGCATTGCCAGCAGGCTGAGGGAGGTGATCTCTGCTCAGCCCTGGTGAGGCCACATCAGGAGTGCTGTGTCCAGTTCTGGGCTCCTCAGGACAAGAGACATGGAGCTCCTGGAGCAGGTCCAGTGGGGGACAACAAAGATGAGTAAGGGATTGGAGTATTTCACTTATAAGAAAAGGCTGAGGGAGCTGAGTCTGTTCAGCCTGGACACAAGTGGGAGGGGACCTCATCAAGAGAACGGAGCAAGGCTCTTCTCAGTGGTGACAAGGGGCAATGGGCAGAAACTGATGCACTGGAAGCTCTACCTGAACATGATGAACTTCTTTACTGTGTGGGCGACCCTGCATGGGAACTGATTGCCCAGAAAGGCTGTGGAGACTCCCTCCCTGCAGATATTCAAGAACCATCTGAACACAATCCTGTGCCCTGTGCTTTAGGATGACTCCCCATGAGCAAGGGTGTCGGACCAGATGACCCTTTGTGGTCCCTTCAAACCTCACCCATTCTGTGATTCCATGAAATACATCTGAATCTATGTAACATCCTTCACAGAGCCTATCTATACATATGCTGGACAATAATTATTCTACTAGAAATCCTGGATATTGCAGATAAACTGCATATGCATGGCCAAAAACAATTCTAATAGTTTGGAGACATATTTTAATGCAGAAGAGTGGACTAAGTAATGACTTAAAAAAAAAAAAAAAAAGTAAATACAATGCAAAAGGGTAGTGGGAAGTAAATTATTTCATGCAGAAAATAATAAACACTCAGAATAAACTGTCAAAATTGAAAGCCTGGATTTTGCCAGAAGACAGATGAATTTCACACACTAAGCAGCAAAGCTTTGAAGTGAATATATCAAAAAATTGGAAAGGGAGGCACAGTGGTTCAAAAAAAATATGTTCACTATAGAGAAAATTCTTCAAACTCAGGCTAAAAAAACATAAATTAAAAAAAACCTAACTGCCTGTAATTCTGGTATTGCTGTTTTTTACTGGAAGGGAAAGGCCCAGGGAATTTCCTATTTGAAAATTAGCAAATGAACAAAATCTATGTTTTGATCATAGTATTTGAAGTCTGAGTCCAAAGAAAAAATATCAACTCACGTTCCTTATGTTTTAAAAATTAAGAAGATGGATGTGTTATTTTACTAATTTACAAAAGAGTTTCAATGATATTCAAAAGTTGTGAATACGAACATTTTGAAGCCATTCATTAAGGAATTTTGGAATTTTTCACAAATATTGACTTTAAGAGAAGAGGAAGATCCCATGTTATGAAGAAGTGCATAAAAATACCTCTATAAAGGTTACTACAAATAAGCAAATCACTAAAAGCTAAAATTGATCAAGAAACACAACTAAATGTAAGAATAGCAAATTTAACAGGTTACCATGAACACTGAAACAAATAAGAGAGTTCTTCAGATTAAATAGAGAAGAATAAAGAAAAAAGTTAGACAGCTATATCTTGAGCATAGTTATAGACTTAAAATTCCAAAAACTGAAATAAAACTATGAGTTTAATTTCCACAGTGTGAAGCAACAGTCTGAAGTGGTCAATCTCGTTTAATGCACTCAAGGAAATATTTGAATTGTATAGGAGTAAGCGTCTCAAAACCTCCCTATTAAATATCAATAGAATGGTACTTGGGACTTAATATATACAATATTAGGCATACCCTAATAATATACATCTCTCAGGCATCCCTCAGAATACACGTCTCACTAACTGGAGTAACTGGTATTTAGAAGGTTTGGCTTTACATAAATGTCAGTTCTGTAATTTAAAACACTTTCTTTATAAACACTGCAAAATGCATTCCAGTTATATTCAGGAGTTATATTTTGAAAAAGTAGCTATTATTTCATGGGAAATATTCGGCAGTGCTGCTAAGAATGGCATGCTGATACTCAGCACCGGCTCCAGAAAACTGAATTGTCAGGGACAGCTCGCAGGGACATCAAAAGCCTGCAGACAGCTCCCGAATTCCACACCTAAAATGGAACAGCTGCAGAGAAGGACATGGTGGTGCCAGGACCCTGCAGCAGCAACATCAGAAAATAAAAGAAGGTAGACACCTGACCTAGGACCTGGGTAGGGTCCTTCAAGTTTAGGAAGACTGGCAGTGTCCCAGAAAGGAAGGACTCTTTTGTCGTTGTCAGCTTTGCGTATTTTCTTTTTCATGGTAGAGAATTACAGATTTCTCATGGAAATTCACTGAAAAAGATGTGAGGATGCAGTACTGAGATGTGCGCTACAACATATGCAGGAGCTGTACAGAAATGCAAGTTTTACAAAGATTAAATAGAAATATAAAGTATGTATTGGGATAAATAAAAAGTCTTGGTTTCGGGACCTTTTTGAAAAAGTATATAGCACCAAATAAATAAATGAGAGCATAGCATTACTGACAGAGAGAATAAAAATGAAGGACTTCATCTGAGGACTGCAAAGCACGGAAATTTGCATGATTTCTTGCATGCTAATCTTGTGTTTGCAGAAAATATAGATAAGTTAAAAGTCACATGGCACAATGCTTTCTTCTAAATAAAAAAGAAATTAAAGCAATTCAGAAATAAAAGAGAACTAATCTGTCAACTGAGAAATTGTCCTTTCATCCTGTGTTTCATTAACAGGTCCCAAATTCCTACATACTACTGGTGACAATAAAGTGAATCCATACTTTATTAAATCAATTCCTTCATGTCTCTATGTCCTCGTCCTTTCCTGGTTTTGAAAATAAGTTAGTTGCTATTCAGTCACAGTTTGTAATTGTAAAGTTACACAAATACAATGCTTTTCATGGCTGCATGGCTTTAACACAGCAATAGAACATAACACCAGTGAAAAATAGAACATTACCATCCTTATGGTCCCATGTACGGTGTGAGAAATATATTTGTGTCCCCACTCCCTCTTATAATGTAGAATGAAATCAGAATGAGCCATTACCAGAGGCAAATAATGGGCTTGTAAAAATTAAAGTGGATGGATGAATTTTTCTTCATTTTGCAGTAAGTTATATCTACCAGAGGCACAAACATTTGCATTTTTATGAATATAGCCCATAACATTTTATGAAAAATTAGGTTTGGATTTCACCCACATCATGATTTGAGCCTGTTAACTACCTCCAAAGCAATATTTCTATTATGGTATACCTATATGCTGCTCCTCGTCCTGGGACACAGGCTGAAAAGCAGACAAGGAGGAAGCTAACATGGAAAAAAGAGGCCAACAGTATGCACAAGAAACATTTTCCAACTGGCAGAAAGTGTGTATTCAAATCAGCCACAGCACCTCTATTAGGGGTAATGTTCCAAAAACACACTCCAGACAGAGCAAACTATTGAACCATCTTTTCTAGAGCATTACACCTTGCTACTTGAAAATCACATATATTTCCATTTTTTTTTTTGGTTCATTAAATCAGTCAATCAGATGCAGTAAAACATGTTAATAGACGCTGAGCTCACACAGTTTAAAATGATACAGTAGAAACCCCTTGCTGTTACACAAGGATAAAAGCAATTATCTTTTTGCAGAAAATTGTGCAAGGACACATAAATTTGCATGCCAACACTCCACTCTCCCACACAATCTAAGACATAGTCACTCTCATGTTTTATCTTGTAACACTTTCAAAGCCAGAGCTTTGAAAATTCTTCATGTCATCTAAAGATGCAAAGTGGAATTCCAAGATGAATTTGAACATTACTGTAATTTTTATTCTAGAAAGCATGAATGTCAACGAAGTTATAAGGCTGACATTTTGAACTTGCTATACGTGCCTGTGATAACTGAATGCAAATTCATCCTCAGATTTTATAAGGATGTTAAAAAGCCCTAGATTTTCCATGAGAAGACTACCTTTCTTCTTTCATGTATTGCTTTTCCCTATTATATTTTGTTTTGAGAACTTAGCTTACCCATAGAATTTCTTCTATAGGTTCCATTCTGTATTTATTGAAATAATAATTGAAATTTATTGAAATTGGTCATTGTCATTAACTTCCATGGAAATTAAACTAGTTGAGTTTAATTCATTTGCAAAGAATTGCACACTCTTGTTCACAAAATCATCTACTTAAAGTTCTAAAATTTACTAACAAGCAATTTGTTTTCAAGATATATTTCAGCCTTTGGAGAAACAATTTCAAACATTGGCTTATGCAGCATTTGTAATAAGATAAGTCCTGAATCAGAAAGTGGAGTGTGAAGAGGGAGCAAGAAATTGGAGGACTGGTACCTTTCTACCACACTTTTTATTCTTCACGTAGATACTCTACAAGTAATATGTTGCATCCTGGAGTTAAAGTCCCTAGTCTGCAGCTGGTAAACTATGGATACATGAGTATTAGAGTTACATCTACTAATATTTTTTTCTCACTTATTTCTTAAACATTATTACATAGAGATCCCAAAAAGACAACAAGACTGAGTGCATGCTTCATAGCTTACGAAGAACATATTTTCTTCTGGTTTTTAGAACTCATAGAGAAAAAAATAACTGTTTTAATGCCAATATTTTTGTGTGTTTTATGAATCAGAAAAAGCACAAATACAGAAAGGCCAGACTTGTCTCATTCTCCAATATGAAGTTACATCAGGGATGAATTGAGTCCACTAACTATCTGCAACATAGATTTTTTAATCCCACTGTGATTTTTATTTTTGATATGCCTTCCTACAGTGTTAGCCAGTGAGTTGTTCAGTGTGGCTGCTGAGCTGTTGCCACAAAGATTTTGGATAGAGTTCCTAAACTGAAACAGACAAATAAATGATCCTTTGTTAAATGTTTGAAAATTGAAATTTTTCTTTAGTCTTTTAACTAACAGTATACCATAAAATAAACTGACATTTTTGTATTAAATCTAGCCAGTGTTTTTTGATAGTGTACTGGGTTTGTCTGGAGAGCTTTTGGTAGCAGGGGGTCTACACAGCTGATTTCTCTGAGAAGCTGCCAGAAGCTTCCCATACATTCAGTGAAGCCAATGCCAATTGTCTCCCAGACAAAGCCACTGCTGGCCAAGGCCAAGTCCACCTGTGAAGGGGTAGCACCCCTGGGATAATGTATTTAGGGGAAAAGAAATTATTCTACAATAGCATTAGCAGCTACAGAGAGGAGTGAGAATACACGGCAGCTACAGCTATGCAGCACCCAAGTCAGTGAAGACAGAAGGGAAGAAGGTGCTCCAGGTGCTGGAGCTGAGACCTCCTGCAGCCCACAGTGCAGCCCATGGTGAGGCAGCAGTGCCCCTGCAGCCCACGGAGCACCATGGGGATGCAGACACCCACCTGCAGCCCAAGGAGCACCATGGGGATGCAGACACCCACCTGCAGCCCAAGGAGCACCATGGGGATGCAGACACCCACCTGCAGCCCGTGGAGGGCCCCACGCTGGAGCAGGTGGATGCCCAAAGGAGGCTGTGACCTTGTGGGAAGCCAGTGCTGGAGCAGGCTCCTGGCAGGACCTGTGGAGAGAGGAGTGCATGCAGGACTTGTGACCCTGCAGGGGACTCACAGTGGAGCAGCCTATTTCTGAAGGACTGCACTCCATGGAAGGGACCCACGCTGGAGCAATTAATGAAGAACTGAAGCCCATGGGATAGACTCGCATTGGAACAGTTCGTGGAGGACTGTCCCTGTGGGAGGACCACATTCTGGAGCAGGAGTGTGAGGAGTCTTCACACTGAGAAGGAGGAAGCAGCAGAACTGATGTTATGAACTGACCACAACTCCCATGCCCCACCTTCATGTGCCCCTGAAACAGGGAAGACGTAGAGAATTCAGGAGAGAAAGTAAGCTTGTGAAGAAGGGAGGAGTGGGAAGAAGGTATTTAAAGATTTAGGGTTTTTTTTCTAATTACCCTACTCTGATTTGATTGGCAATAAATTCAGTTAATTTCCCCAAGTCAGTTCTGTGTTGCCCATGACAGTAACTGGTGAGTGATCCTTACCTGAACTGACAAGTCCTTCATTCTAATTTCCTTCCCTATCTAGCTGAGGAGGCAAGTGATACAGCAACTATGGTGGGAATCTGGAACCCAGACAGGGTTAAACCACCATAGATACAGTGAAATATAACTGATAAATGATAAATTAATTTTCATAATACAAAGAGAGAGGAAATTATATTAAAAAGTGAAGATAATGGTCTGAGCAGATAAAGGCAAACAACAAAATATTAAACAAATAGAAAGGCAGCTTAATTTCTCATCAGCACAACAGCTTTTCCCAGATGTCTCCTGGGTGTTTTGCTGTTTTTCCTGTTAACAAGATTCTTTTTATGGGGTATTTCTGGTTGAATGGCATATACTGAGCTTGAATGCTAAAAATGAATCTTAGCTGCATAAATGCAAACAAGAAAACAAAGTCACAATCTGTATCATAAATTAATTCTCTAGTTGCTCAACTTGAACGCATGTCTTCCTGCTTATTGACAAAACATGTCTCCCAGTTATCCCAGTTTCCCAGCTTCACAGATTTCTAAAAGATCATAGAACCATAGAATGGTTGGTTTGGAAGGAACCTTAAGAACCATCTACCTCCAACTCTTCCTACATGGACAGGGACACCTTCCCGTAGAGCACCTTGCACTAAGCCCCATCCAGCCTGGCTTTGAACAGCTCCAGGGATCAGGAGCCTCTGGGAATTCTGTTCCATCGTCTCACCCCTCTGGAAGAATTTCTTCATAATAGGTAATTTAAATCTACACTCCTTCAGATTAAAGGCACTCCCCCTTGTACTATCACTACATGCCCTACCAGATCTTTCTGAAATTCAGTGCCTTCTTGATCAATCATCAAAAGATACTATATATGAATTTTTATGCAGCTGAAAACTTTATTTTGTTGGCTTTTAACCTTTTATAATGAATTAAGAACTACATAGCTATGATCTATCTGGAAGATAATGCTGGGATGCTATTTTCAAACATGAGTTAAAAGTGCTCTAAGAAAGCTCTCTTATTTAAAATACATATAAAAATAATAACTTTTTTTTATTAAAGCATTCTGAAAAATACAACATGAAAAAATATATGTTACTTGCAGGGAGAAGAACAGTGAGAGGAAATGTTGTTGTACTCCTGTGGTAAGACAGCGTGAAATATTGCCAAAATGTCTCTGTGGGATTTTGTAGGAGCAAAAAGTGACTTCAGGTAAAAAATTATTATGATTCATAGCCTTCTTAAACCTTCTTAAACTTAATGAAAACAGGGTACACTAAAATGAATATATTATGGCATGTATGTGAGTTAATTAGTGACTTTCCTTTAGTGAAAAAAAAGCATAAATTTAGATATTTTATACTTTTAATGTTAAAACTTCATTGTCCAAAGAAGTGAGCTTAAAGAACCCTAATGTGACACAACCAAAAGAACCCTAATGCTACCCAGCCAATAAAATAAAACAGGAATACTAAGAAGCATTTTGAATACAATGGCTTTTACATGTACTGTCCCCAGGCGGGGAAAAAAATTAGTATTAAAAAAGAATTCCAAATTCAAAGAAGATCAGAGACAAAAATTAATATTTATTATTTTAGTCTTTTTTACTCTTTGTCTCACTTCTACTGTTATTCTTTTTCAATTTTTATATGGTGTAAATTACTGATACATGTATAATTTTATGACCCTCAAGTAATGCAAAGGATTGAACCAAGCAGTTAGAATTGAATTAAAGTATGTGTTGCCTATGGCTTGAAAATCAGTAACAGGAGTAAATATAAATGTGTTTTCTAACTTAGTTTTTGTATTGCCTCATAATAACACTTTCTTCTTCCACTTCATTAACTAGTACCAGCAGTGGTAGTTCCATGTAATTGATGCTGTTGTCTGCTTGATCTGGAGTAAAATCAATTATTAACATAACTAGTTTGAGTGGTTTTTACGTCTCTATTTTATGGTACATTCAACAAGCTCTACAATAAGAGTTACAGAAACTGAAATGAAAGGGTTTGGAATGCTGCACGACACTGCAGAGATGGGGCTGTCACAGACATGAATTGTTGTGTCAAACGGAGAACAAAAAAGTTAAGAAATATTTTAAATGGCTTGAAATTAAAAATTTCTTGAAAAGTGAATTAATTGATGTCTGTGTGGTTCCTTTTTCTATTGTTTCTAGGGGTCTACGCATGCTTGTAGTTTCTTGAATATTCCACACATGAGAAAAAAGATCCTGTTTTTAGGAAAGGTGGAACACAGTCTTTTTTTGGTTCCTTATATTATGCACCTATTGTCAACATTTTGGAGAGAGCACAAAGAATCTAGAAGCTTTTAAATTACACTTAAAAAGTGTTTAACAGTGGCACAAAAGTGAATGATGCAAGAAAATTGAAAAGAAAAATACTAACAAACTTCCAGTAGAACTCACTGAACCAGAACAGAAAATATTCTAAAATCAAAAACAAATAAGATTTTTTTAGTGTGGAGATATTTTATCTCTGTTTGCTTCAGTTGCTGTGAAGAAAAAATGAAATGTTTTAAAATTTATGTAGTCCAAAAATGCATAGATACCGCAGCGACAGATACAGTACAACTCCTGTGCATTTTAAGAAAGGGAATAGAAGACTAGCCTTAATCTGATTTTCCAGTTTTTTAATGCTTGCTATGACAGAAGCTATTATAAACTAAATCAAAATTTAACCCACCCCTAGAAGGCATTTTAAAATTAAACTTTTTTCAGAAATTCCACAGAGCCGTTGGGCAGCTGAACTGAGGAGGACATGATGTCCAAACACATAGCTCTGAGGAAGAAACATGATTCTTAGAGAACCACACTTTAGGAAAAAACTCCATTTATGAAGAGCCTAAAATTCTTCATGACATTCTAAAGCTCAACAACACGTGGCCTGGAAGCTGTCATTCTGCTATTTGCTATATTCTGCATCCATTTGGAGACTGGGATAGTCATGGAGCACATGGAAACGCTCACAGTGTGAACAGCTGTAACTGAGATGATGGATAGCACAGGTCTTTGTCACAGGATCTGAATATTTCAGTTTCTACGGACCATTAGTACAAACACAGCTCTGGATGCTCTGTCACTGACTAAAGTTGTGGTGCATGGAAAAGTCTCATGCAAGCTCAGCCTTTAGGCACTGCCTCTAAGGGCACTGGGAAACAGAAATATAGGGAAGAAAATAATACTCTGGTTTTTGGTTACATTTCAATTCTCCTGGGTATGTTTGCATAATATACTTCCCATAGGATAATAAACCCCTATCCTGTATTTAGCTGTCTGCCTACCATAGAGGATGAATAGCAGGATTAGAAACGTCCTTGTTACAATTTTATTCCCTCTCCATGCCATTTTTCTCTGCACTGTACTTCTTTTCCTCTTCTGTACAAGATAATAAAAGAATGGAATACCTTTCCTGTTATCCAGCTATTCA
Source organism: Sturnus vulgaris (assembly GCF_052056855.1). Classification (NCBI taxonomy): domain Eukaryota; kingdom Metazoa; phylum Chordata; class Aves; order Passeriformes; family Sturnidae; genus Sturnus; species Sturnus vulgaris. The sequence goes on from NC_142246.1 coordinate 28,821,029, forward strand.
GCTGAAAATAAGAGGATAATGAAAGAATGATTCAATGTCCATTTGGAAAGTCAATCAAAGTGAATTTTGATCTATTCTCAAAGGCTTACAAATGAGCTGAAAAAAATCATTACATAAATCCCGATTCACAGTCCATTTCAGTAATATGGATAGGCATTAAGTATACATGACAAGATTTTTAAGGGAACTTCTAGCTCTTAACAGTCATCAAATGAAATTTTCAAAGGTACCTAAGTATCTAATTCTCACTGGTGCTCATCTGCATCTTCATGAGCCTAAGTACTATAAAAAATTCCATCCTTTGATCATCATCAAGTGCATAAGGAAACTCTCAAAAGCATGTAAATAGCTGGCAGTCATTCATTCAGAGGTGAAGGGGTAGGAGGTATCAGATGGAACAAAAAAATCACTAAATCACAGAATCAGCTAGGTTGGAAAGACCCTTGAGATCATTGCATCCAACCTATGACCTAACAGCACCTTGTCAACTAGACCATGGCACTAAGGTCAGCTAGACCAGGACTGGGCCCAACACTCATCCCTGGATAACACCACTGGACACCAGCTGCCAGACGGATGCAGCACCATTCTTCACCCCTCCCTGGGCCCAGTCACCCAGCCTGTTCTTAACCCAGTGAAGGGTACACCTGTCCAAGCCATGGGCTGCCAGCTTTTCCAGGAGAATGATGTGGGAGACAGGGTCAAATGCTTTACTGACATCCAGGCAGATAACATCCACAGGTGAGTCACCTGTTCATAGAAGAAGACTAGGTTGGTCAGGCAGGACCTGCCCCTCCTAAATCCATAGTGGGTTAGTCTGTTCCCTGGCTGTTGTGTAGGTGCCATGTGATCATGCTCAAGATGATCTCTTCCATAATATTGCTGACATATATCCATAATATCAGGCTGACAGGTCTGTGGTTTCCCTAGATCTTCCTTCTGGCCCTTCTTATGGTTGGGTGTCACACTGGCCAGCTTCCAGTCATCTGGGATCTCCCAGCGAGCCAGGACTGATTGTAAATGATGGAGAGTGTCCTGGCGAGCTCTTCCACCAGCTCCCTCATCACCCTAGGACGGATTCTAGATTTTGTCCTCTTAGTCCCATGGACTTGTGAGCATCTAAGTGGTTCAGCAGATCACTAACTACTTCCTCCTGGATTAAAGGGGGGCTATTTTGCCTCCTGTCCCCATCTACCAGCTCAGGAGGCCAGTTATCCTGAGGACAACTTGGCTTATTGTTGTAAACTGAGGATTTGCATAAGTAGTTCAAATAAACATGTCACTTCATAAATAATCTACACTGTGTGTCCAAAAAGAATGGCTCATATGAGAAGATATATATAATATACATTTCCCCCTCCCCACAAAGTCTTTGGTCTTATTTAGGCATAGACCCCAAATCATAATATATTGTAGAATTTATATGCCACTTTTACTTACCGTAAAGATGAAGAAGAAGAAAACAGAAAAATCTTGTTTCCTGATTCTTTTCAGTCTTTTGCAGTAAATTTAGGCTACAGCAGTGAGTGTCTCTTAAATCCTTTAAGGGAGAAAATTTTTTCCTTTACATGTCCTCCTTTGTGTTATATTTTTGAGACCATGTTTATCTCATTCTGCTTTCCCACAGCAGAAATTTTATTTCTTCTTATTAAAACTCCTGAAAGATGGAAGTGTATCAGTCTTCCAGATATCATTTGAGAATGGCATGCAACTTCCAGCATATTCCTTAAATTTAGAAAAATTAAATTCTCTTTGTCAACACGCTTGTTTGGGCTGGGATAGTGTTAGTTTTTTTCATAGTGGCTGGTGTTGTTTTGAACGAGGTGTTAATAATACAGAGACATTTTTTGTTGCTGCTGAGCAGAGCTTACACAGACCCCAAGACCTTTGCTGCTTCTGGCGAACTTTCCTTCTGGTGAGGAAGCTGTGGGTTCATGGGAGGCTGGGAGGAGACACAGCTGGGACAGGTGACCCCAACTGACCAAAGGGACATTCCAGACTGTATGGCATCATGCTCAGTATATAAACTGGGGGAAAGAAGGAGGAAGGTAGGGATGTTTGACTTCCCAAGTCACTGCTGCACGTGATGGGGCTCTCTTGGAGATGGCTGAGCACCTGCCTGCCTATAGGAAGCAGTGAATTAATATTTTGTTTCTTTTGCTTGTGTGTGTAGCTTTTGCTTTCCCTATTAAACTGTCTTTATCTCAATCTATGGACTTTCTACCTTTTACCCTTCTGGTTCTCTCCCTAATCCAACTGATGGGAGAGTGAGTGAGTGAGTAGCTCTGTGTGGCTTGGTTTCTGCCTGGGGTTAAACAGGTCGACCAAAATTCACTATAATTCAAAGAAAAAATTAAATTAAAGTCAGTGTGTTAGGAAAAAAAAAAAAAAGAAAAGAAAAACTATATTTGATATATTGCATCAAAAAGTTCCAATTTACTCTCTGCAACTATAATGTTTTGTTTCAACACACCTGGATGCTGATTCTTCTTGGAAAAAAAAATTTGGCTGGGTAAGTGAAAGAAATTACTTTTTACAGTTACTGTGAGAAATTATGATTATGGTGACAGACAACAGAAAATAAAGAAAGGAAGTGTCTGAAGTCATAACTGAGGAGACACAGAAGCCTTTTAATTACGCAAACCCACAATATAATTATCATCATGGACTGCAAACTTTGGCTTCCTGGCACATAAATCAAAACAAAAGCTGACTTCAGCTGCTCACTTATAAGCACCAAGTGCCACATGGGACCTGCTGAAACATCAGCATGAGGTTGGCAGATACAGTACAGAACCTGGGGGAAACTCACTCCCTCCTGGATATTTGGAGACTCAGCAGTGGACCCCACAGCACCTAAGAGGCACTGGATAGATACACTCAGACAATGGAAGAAAGTCTCAGGAGTCTTCAGTGCTGGCAAACTCTGCAAATTTTCCTTCTGACAGGAAACTATAGCAATGCACTTTGGGATGAAACCTGAGAGTCATATCAAAGCCTTAATGATGTCAGAGGAAGCAGAAGAAATAAAGATGTATAGGATTTTTCTGAAACGAAATAAAACCTTCCAAAAACTGACTCAAAACAAAGAATTTTTAATGAAAAATTAAAGTGTTAGTGATATTGTTTATAGTAACTTATAGAATCAATTTTGTCTTTATAAATGTGACAGGAAAAAGATTGAGAATCGTCTAAACCTCAGATAAATCAGGTTAAACTTAGAGAATAAATAAAATTGTTTACTTGGAAAGATAGTGGAACAGAAATTCTACTTTTCCTATAATTAATTCTGCGTTGAGAAGTATAGCATTTTACATACAAAAAAAATAGTAATAAAACATGGAATATTCAGCTTAATCTCTAAACTGTCTCTTTTTTTTGAGTCATCCAGGCCCAAGGTTAGACATTAAAAGCAAAGACACTAAACTGTTTCTGCTTATAATGGGATGATAGATTCACTACTGTAGGATTAGTAGAATTAGTGATGGATTAGTAATAGTGGAATTAGTAATTAATTTGCAACTGAAGAATGCTTTTAAGACATCTCTAGATGTATTTAAATAACTGATTCTTTGACAATGCTGTCTCTACTGACTACACAAAGCTTCTGTTCAGGCTACAAGAAAGAGACAAATACAAGGCCAGGGATTTATTTCATTTTACATAAATCTTCTTCAGTATCTACTTTACTTTACATGTTTTACAATACAAAATTAACAATTTCTTTAATCTTCTAGTCTTTGACAAGTGCAAAATATGATGAAATTATTTTCCACTTTTTACAAAACTATTTATTTTACTTCAGATTACTATTATCTAAAATACTATTTTAAATACCAGTAAAAACAAATTAAAGCTAATCTTCTGCTTAAATCATCATCTCTATAGACTCATTATCAAGATAGCTACTTTCAAAATTTTGAACTTGAAAACAATTTACTACAAACTGGCAAAAAATCTAGGGCAAAGAAAAAGTGTAGATATGAACTACTACAGGAAGATAAATGATTGAATCTACAGGAATTTTTAAAAGTGGAGATGAAAATAACCAAAAAAATAACTTCAGAATACATGGCACTTTTCACTAATAGTATACCTAAAATAATCTGACAGATAAGTTTTATTAACACTATCACAAATCATGTGAAACTATAAATATTTTTTCTTTACAGATGAATAAAAAAAGATGCTAAGAAACCAAAATATTTCAGCTAAAGTGACATTCTGATGCAAATTTAATAATTAAGTTTCTTTAAATAGAAAATATATTTATTTAAGCAATTAAAAAATCTTTCCAGTGCTTGTGGCATCTATCCAGCCTTTTCTACTTAAACTCCTTTTAATGTCTGACTAATTGATAGTCAGATCCAACATTAAAGCTTGACACTCTGTCTTGCAATTCAAGGCATACATAAATTTTGATTCAAACAGAATAAGCCACCACAGTTTACATTAGAAAGATGTCAAAGTCCTAGGCCTGTTCTAATAAATAACTCCAGCATTTACAACAAGAGGGGAACAGCAGAGCAATAACAATTTGTCTGGCATCAGTCTGTTCAAAATTCCTTCGAAGGCGCGTTGAGAGGGAAGTTTGCAGCACAGTCCCCCAGGAGGCATTGGCATGTTTCATTATGACAGTCCTTGGCAGCTCATCAGTTCTACTCAGGAACTGATCGGTCCCTTCCAGCAACCAAACTAATTTGTTTCCTATTCCAGCTTTTTAGATTCCACACCCTCTGGCCTTGTTCTTTTCTCTCCAATGCATCCAAGGCAAGCAATCCCATCTGGGCCGTCCAAGCCAGCACTTATCAAAGGGCAAATATGCACCATACCAAACATCACCTGCTGTGAACACAAGAACTTGAAGAGAAAAAGGATGGCAACCACTTTCCTTGATGGTTAAAGATTGTTCACCAAACTGCATAAGCATCTGTTAAATGGTTTAGGAGGAAAGCAGGCTTGACAGACATTTTTAAGGTTGATCACTTTTAATGAAATGTGTCTCTCATTACATTGATCACTTTTTCATCCTTTCAGCACCACAAGTGTTGAGCTACCTTCAAATAGTGCTCTATGAATGGAGAGCCTTGATATCTTTCTTCATTTAAACTTTGATCAGTCAGAATTTAATTTCTATTATGCTTCCTTAGCTATGTTCTGGATTAAATTACATTGATTTGTATCCACTTGGTATTAAGTATGCAGGTGCAATTAAGCCACAACAGTAAGTACTGAAATAAGAAACTTTGCATAAGTAATCTTTCACTGATATTGCCACAAAGAAAATTTTCTGCCTGTAGCCAAATAAAAATCATGAGATGCCCCTCAAGAATTGTTTGAAATTCAAAACATTCCTGTCAAAATAGACAGGAATCCTGTTCAGTCCCATTTTCCTTGGTTAGTAGGACATAGGAGCTTAGAACCTGGATAACTCATTCATTGTGAAATACCTGTTCCTGAAAAATCATTGGCAAATGCTTGTCCCTAATACCGGAATTTTAGTCAAGGTCTTTGTGTGTTCTCATTTTCTTCTGGTTAATTTTAACAGCTTGTTTCAGAAATAGCTATTTTACCCAAAAGTTTTAGAAATAGCCATGAGAAATACTACTATTTTAATTTATGCAAGAATACTGACCACTGCTAATATCTGTTGCAGGAATTGTTAGTGGATTTAATGAAGGTGGTGGAGACAGTACAGTAGATCATATCTCATTTCTGTGATCTGGGAACTGGAACTTCTGGGTCACTACTGAGTTTTCTGTCGTTATAGCACATTTATATGGTTTTTTGTCTGTAACTTTTGCAACTGTATTCAGTATATTCACTGATACATATCTGGTCTCTGCCGAGAAGACATGAAAAAAATTATAATTTGCACTCATGCAGTGTTTAATTTAAATCTGTCAGTGTAGTTGCAGCTATCTGCACAATTACCCTGTCTGATTATAGGAGAGGAGGAGGCTTAGCTTAAACCTGAGTTTGAGAAAGGAACATGAGCCTGCACACAGGTGAAGGATTTTCTGCCAAAAGATCTCTAAAATGGCATTCCCCAGGACAATCTTTCTCTTGCTATCTTGATAATTAAGGAGGCACACACAACATGTGTGGGGCATCAACTGAAAAATAAAACAAAAATGTATGATCTATTATACCAAGTTGAGGCTTCAACAATACTCTACCCATTCCCAACAAACTCCTCTTAAGAACAGATTTTAAAAAACAGATTAACTAAACTCTAAAACCTACCAAGCCTTATTGTCATTGCTTTTATTTTTCTTGGTTTTTTTCTCACTAAGTATCCATTTATTGATACATCTCTTTGAAACTGAGAGCTCAATTCTGCATGAATACCACAATCATTAATCATGAACATGACAGCAAAGCTCCTTGGACCATAGGTTGAACCTTCCTCTGTATGTAATGCAGACATCCAATGAATGATAGACAGCATTACAAGTCTTAAGTCTTTTGACTGCTATATAGTCTGTCTAGGTATAAATGTTGCACAATAATCATCAAAACATTTTTTTTCTTTATGCAGATGTAATTTTACCTTCTTTACAGGGCCCTACTTAGCTCTCTGAATTTTGAAATCTCAGCTCAAAAAATTCTTAATCATTAATCATTTACAGAAAATATTTTTCACCAGCATTTCATCTCTTTCTGTGCTAGCATCCTGTTACTCCACTCTCAATGCAACAACAACTGTCTCTTGTACAGGAAACGTTCAAAAGAAAAAGATAGGTCAGAATTAGAAATAGTAGCGGGTTCAGCTGCACCCAAAGCTGCATGATTTGGCATAAATTATTTTATTGCCATAGGCCTGTGCTGTATACTGCAAACCACTCTTCACCCTCAATATGGTAGTGCCATCCTTAACTATTTAGGGAGAGTATTAGTCTCTGAATTCTATTGTAAAGAAAATATATTTTGATAAAAAATTGTTAATTTAACCATTCTTTCTAATATTTGATACATCATTTTAAATTTAAATAATCTACTTACCTGTACAAACAAATGTATAATGATTCAAAATGTCGGTCTGTGTTTATAAACAGTACAACAGTCTCTGGCTTTTCTCTTCTGTGACAAATGTGGCAAACCTTAGCATGATGAGAGGGAGAAAGACAGAATGCAATAACATGATCAAAGCAGTGATGGAAAAGTAATAATGTTGTATGGTTACTGTCAGTGACCTGATTTCAAGGGAAAGTTCTCGTTAAATGCCTGAATCCAGTTAGAGCATATTAGCAGAAAGAAGGGATTCCACAGAAAAGAAAATCTCAGAGAATTATGATTATAGATCATGAATTTTCAAAATTCTGAAAAATAAAAATGCAATAATAAGTTTTACTTATTCACAGGAGTGTATACTCTTACTATGCAGGCAGTTGCAATACAAGATTTACATATAGGTTTATAACACATTATTTCAGGTCCCTGTTCTTTAGAAAGAAAGTCTTTGGTTGTCCTTATGACTCATGTAGATTTAGTTATATAAACTGATATACAATCATCTGTTTTCTAAAGTGAGTTTCTGCATTATAATAACTAAAATAAATGCAGCACTTGGAAAAATAGAAAGCTGTGAACTATGCAGTTATCTCTGTAGCTTGCTCAAATTTTGCTCTAAACATACTCTCTACCACATCCCAAATCTTGTCAAACAACCAGCAGGGTTAAATCTAAAAATACAGAAATAGCAGCACTCCAAGAGGTCTGATCTTTTTTTTCACATGGTGTTCTTTCACCTTCAGCTCAGCTGAAGAGACAATGACCACCTACTGCCATGGCACGGAGGGCAGCTAAACAAAATTTTACCCTGTATCTGCATCTGTATCACATTTTTCATTTACTGGCAGGAAGACTGAAAGCAATTCAAGAAGTTTAAAATTTTATTTAGAATCTAGCTTTTCTTTTGAAAAAATTCTTTAATTATTTCTGTATTGAAAATGTATTTTGAATGAAAATAACAACAGACATTGAGTATCTTGCAAAACCTTTAGAAATCCAAGAGGAGGAAAAGGTTTATAGCTCTTCTCAGATTCTGGGATTATTTTCCATGTCTCTTAAAATATTTCCTATGGTATTTTAAATTGATCATTTAAATCTGTTCATTGCAAATTTTTTTAATTTTTTTAAGTATTTTTAAATTTTTAAAGAATTTTTTTAAAGTATCAGCAGTCTCCAGCTGTTTTTCTCAAATTCTATGACTCATAAGCAAAGCACTGTATCATATAAAGTCTTGGTGGATCCTAATTAAGATGCTGTTATAAATAGTTTGAAAATTACTGAATTAAGGAATCTGTGTTAAAAGAGATTTCTATGCACTGTCAATAGCTTTGCATCATAATCATAGAATATCACAGAATTACAGAACATATGGAGGTGGAAAGGACTCATCAGGATCAGCAAGTCCAACTCCTGGCCCTACACAGGATGACCCCAAGAACCAAACCATGTGCCTGAGAGCATTGTCCCAATGATTCCTGAACTCTGTCAGACTTGGTGCTGTGACCACTACACTGGGGAGCCTGTTCCAGTGCTCAGACATACTCTGGGTGAAAAATATTTTCTTGATATCTACCCTAAACCTCCCTAATAGTTTAATATATTTTTATATTGTGGCACCCAAAACTGCACACAATATTCAAAGTGAGGCTGCCCCAGCTCAGAGCAGAGCAGGACAATCCCCTCCCTTGCCTGGCTGTGATGCTGTGCCTGATGCTCCCCAGGACAGGGTTGGCCCTCCTGGCTGCCAGGGCACTGCTGGCTCAGGTTCAGCTTGCCATTGACCAGGGCTCTCAGGTTGTTTTCTATGGCACTGTTTTCCAGCTTCTCATTCCCCGACCTATAAACACAACCAGGATTGCCCTGTCCCAGGTGCACAATGCAGCACTTGACCCCATAAACTTCACATGGTTGGTGGTTGCCCACACCTCCAATTTGTTGAGGCATCTCTGCAGGGGCTCCCTGAAAAGTAAACTTCTGCTTCAATGGAAGCCTCATCACTTCAACTTTTCCTGATTTTTAACTTAACACTTTGTCACTCTAGTTCTATTCAGTCATCATTTGGCCCTGCCACCAAAGAGTTATTGATTCATCCAGCAAACAAGCTGTTAAAACCATCTGATTTTTTCCTTTTCACTGCTTCCTTCTCCTAGATTACAGGACAGTAAATGCCTGTACCTTGACAAATACCTAGCCATGATATCACTTCTTTTCAGTGAAATGCATCTTGTTCTCATTGAGATCACTCAAAAAATGCTTTTTATCTTGCTGGTTTGGCCAAAACATTCTCTACTTTAATTCTCCTGCTGGTTGCAGCCTTATAAAATTTATACAGTTTGCCTCATTTTTAGGCTCTTGAATAATTTAAGATTTCCTTTCATTTCCACCCTTGTCTTCTTTACCTTTATTATCTTTCTTTTCTATAATCTTACAGAATCCAAATTACCTCTCTTTGGGAGTTGAACATGACATCATTCTCAGTTTCTTAAAATATTCTCAGTACTAACTTCTACATACAGTCTTATAAAAAAGGAAATAATAATAAATGTATATAAACACAGTTTTTAATCTTTACAAGTATACACAAAAATTAATCCAATGACCATATAACTACTTAATTTCTTTCTACAGACTGAATATTCATTTTATTGTTTTCCTTTTACCAAATCTAAACTCAGTTTTGTGGTTCTTTTAAAGAAATAATCACATGTCTGTAAGTTCATCTTTGTGGCCTTTTTGAAAAGAGAACACTGTTTGCAAAATTCACCTAATCATACTCAGATTAGAAATAATGCTTGTACCTTGTGCAGGTGATTAGTATATGCAAGAAATATCCAGGAAAAAAAAATACTTCCCATACATTCCTCATGTCTAGAAATCTCAGAGCTATTTTGGTACTCTTCTAGAAGTAAACAATTCACCCTGCAGTTCTCTTGTTGCAAGTTTGATGAACAATTCTACTACCTAGGTATTGATTGTGTCTTTTACTTCACAAACTTCAGGTGTATGTTTCCCCTCAATGTGCAAATGTGTCAGTCACACCTCACAGCTACAGTAATGAAGATTTCAAGGAAACAATAAAATAGCGATTAAAAGTAATACATTTCACTGCAGCTCACTATGCGTATGATACTCAGGATATCTTGTAACTTGATGAAACAACCAATTTATTTCTGTCTTTGGAGAACATCAAATGTCTTTTAGTACCAGAGGTATTCCAAATGCATGAATCCAATGTGGTTTTCTTTAGAAACAGTCCTTTCAGGGTAAAGTTCTTAGCTGGGCTAATACTTGAATATTCACAAAAGTTTCAGCAACCAGATCAGCAGGTCACATCTAGAGGAGAGAATTTTCTTTGTAGCTGGCTTCAGAACTAACCTCAGACCTAATTTACAGAATTTTATTCTGTTTTAAGCCTTAGTCTCACCTTTCCATTGGTAAAATAAATAGAAACATAAATCAAACTTGTATTATAAATCTCTCTCATTTTTCTTGGACTTAGTGTGTAGCAAAAATACAAACTATAGATTTCTGAAGGTTATTCAAAACTGCTTTGTGAGTTGTGAACGAGGTTTTTTCAGTTTCCAAGCTAAAATCTATTGTACAGCTGCAGTGTGGATAATATGGATAACGATAACTGTTTCTTTCTTCTAATACAAAAATAACCTTTCCCTCCTCCTGTGAGATATTTGCAACTTATTGAAGCAAATAACTGACTTCCATAAAATATATTTTGCATCATGATTTTCCAGCGTCATAAGCTATGAAATCAGAAAAATACAAGAGCTGTACACATCTTTTAACTTGTTTCAAAATCAACAATAACTATTATATTTTGTTATATCAACTCTGCAAGGTGGCTTTCACCAGGCCTAATGTTGCAGTATGTAATTATGTCGTTTAGTTTGCAGTTTTGTTTTCTTTCTCTTTAAAGTATTTGGAAAGCAACACCTAGTGAATTTCGAAGTTGATGAAATCTTGGCTCTAAGATGAGCACAGAACTCCCACTGATTTCAGCAGATCCCAGGTTATCATTAAGCATGGAGTGGTGAGCACCACAATAAATTAAAAAAAGAAATTAGTTGGAGGCCTGACATCATCTTGTGCAACTAAACTCTATCCTGTGCATAGGTGCTCTGGGGAATAGTGATGTTATACAGAGGCTTTTCCCTCCACTACACGCATATAAAGTAATGCCAAAACAAATTTCCTATTTGTCCTGAAGCAGGCAAGCACACTAGAGAGTAGTAGGAAGAAAGCTTAGCTTCTTGTGTCAGCAAAGCAAATGATTATTCTACTGACCGGGTAGCACAAGTATCCCACTTCTAGCATATTCCCTACACTGTGAAGCAAATATTCTCTCCTATTTTCACTAAAGACAAAATTGCTTTGATCTTATACACCTTTGCTCCTCCACCACATATATTTTCTTACTCTCAGTCGCTCTGCCCATAAAGAAAAGGAAGACCCCTGGTCACAGTGTGAGCAGCCACTCTGCACTGGCCCCCACTCTCTGCACTGCAGCACATTAGCTCTGCATGTGAAGAACAGCTCACCTATGGAAACTGGGCTTCCTCTCCCTCTTGCTCGGGTTTCTGCCAACATCCTTCATGTGAAGGATTGACCATTGACTTAGCCAGCAAGGACTGACTAACGTATGGAGGAAGGCTCTTTTCCTATTGCCCATAAACTCATCTAACCTGAAATCACTTCTGCGTTCAAAGTACAGTAATGCAAAGTCACCGTGTCTTGACAGTAAATTCAGGGTGCAATTTCAACCAGCTCTTATTTTTGGTAATTTGTTGAGACAATTACTAAAATTCATCATTAAATAATTTAAATAAATTACACAAACCAAGACATGGTGGTGGATACCAAAACACTACCAGAATACCTCTAATTAGATGCAGTCAACCTATATTTAGTTGTTAACTGCTTACATTTTTATGTTGGTGACAAGACACTCCATGTATAAAGCTGTTAAATACTTCCTCTAAATTGCAAAGTAAATTGCTTAGCCAGAATTAAAACTCAGGTATTCAAGAACTTGTCTAGGTCTTGTTCAACTATGGTTCAAGTGCTTTCTCGATGAAGTAGACAAAGTACTTTAGAGGAGCGCAGTAAATAACTTGTGGTGGCAAAACAAATCTCTCTAAATTTACCTACAGATCTCTGTCTTCAGTTGCAGAGAAAAAAAGAACATATGCTCTGCTAAAAAGAAACTTTGTAGTATCTGCTTTTCAGGTCAGAAACTTTTTATCCAATATGTTGCTGTTCTCATTGGTTCACTAATTCTAAGGAGCTGCATGCAGGTTTGCATTCATTATTTTATCTGTTCTGAACTAGAATAGGTTACAAGTGTCAAAAGCTCTATTTGAAAAAAAAAAACCAAACAAATAAAAACAACAACAACAACAAAACAAAAAACAAACAAAAAACCCAAAAACAAACAAAAAAAACCCCCACCCAAACCAACAAACAGCATATGAGATAAGGCTGTATACAACAGCATTTGATGTATTGCATCTCACCAGTATCTGACAACCCTTACTCCCTGGTGATGCAATTCTTTTCTAATAATTTAGTCTCAGTCTATTAAAAGACAATTACAGAAAATGCAGTCAGGCAAGTGGTGAAGGATCTCTAGAATAGTACTTGTAGAAAGGTTATCAAAACACAATTCTCAAAAAATAAGTGTGGTATTGATTTTTTAATCATTTCGGATAGAGACTGTTATATAGATTTTCTAAAGGATTGAACATAACTAGAAGAAGCTGGAAATGGATTTCCCCCTTGCAACTTCGTAAGTCATAATAATAGATTTCTATATATATATAAAATATATTTACTGCTAAGTAAAGAATTTAGCTAGCCATTCAGAAGTCAGCTTATAATACCTAGAGATTTGATAGATTTTCAAATCTGTTGTCATTTTGAATGTTACCAGACTTCATACTTCACTCAGCTCCAGATGAGCAATTATTTTCACACTATGCATACATTAATACAAAATCAGAAGTATTCTTTGAAGCTTTTCTTCTGTACTGCTGTCATCTGGGCTTTTACTTATGAGCTGGCCACAGAGTAAAACAAGATCTTTAGTAGCATTCTGTTTCAGAAAGCACCTGTGGCAAAAGGAGTTAGGTTGACCTTCTGAATCTGAAAACCAGGGGAACTTAGGCCGGGCTTACCTGTTTGACACATATTAGCATTGTTTGGCATGACGGTTGTCACTGCAGATAGGGGTTTAAAGAAACAAACCCTGCTCAATAAAGCTCAGAGATGACAGATGTACTGCCACCCCGCTGTCTTTAACCACATCAGTCCATTTCACTGTCCAGCTTGAAAAGGGGCTTTTTCAAAAGGAAAACTGCTCTGATGTGTGATAGGATCTCTATGTAAAGGATTTGTGGAGTCAGCTGAATCTCCTTGCCCAACATGTTGGCATATCACTACAGGAGCAGCCTTGGCTCTCAGCCTGTACTGGCCACAGCCAGCTTGCTTCAGCAAGCAAGGAGTCTGCACACGTGTCCCATTTCCTGCTGCTATCCAGTACCTACCAGCCAAAGCAGTGATTTTAAATCAGTGTTGTAGTCTTTGAAAGATATTGAAAAACTTTTCAATTAGTTCCATCAAGATTGGTGCAGTAGTAAATCTAAACATGAATGTACATCTGAGCAGGGATTGGGTGAGCTATACAACCACACATATAGTCAAAAATAAAAGCACTCACAAACTTGAACTATAGTTTTCTACACCTACCATGGACTATCAAACCACTGGTATGGTACAGTATCTTTGTCTGTCCTCAGGTTTCAAGGAATCTGCCTTGTTTGTTGGGTTTTTGTCAGGTTTGCAGAGGAAAGGAAACCATCAGGATGCCTGGATGAATTGTGACACCAGTTCCACCGTGGTCTTCAATGTTATCAAAAGACTGTTTTCACAAACACAGAACTCCAGATTTCTGCATTTCAAGAGGCTTAAACAGGAAGTAGCTCTGTGGTACTCAGCCTCTATGCTGAGCCCTCTATATTACCCTTTCTTTCTTCTGAACTTAGACTGTCAATCTGAGAAGTGAAATATGTTATAAAGTCTTTAAAAATTGACATATTCCTAAATATACTGTTTATCTCAAAAATGTAATGAATAGCATGCAGTTTTATTACAATATGACCATCCTGCCTATAAAGTATAACTAAAAGTTTTTGATTCCAAAAGCATTTCTTTTCACCCATATTCACATTAAAAAAGTTATTGGTTTCAAGCACATCCTTGTCCATACTAATAAATAATGAAGTTAGCTCAACATCTAAGATATGGAAATGTCACTAAATGTACTACTTGCATATTCTAAATTCCCCAACATATCAACATCTTAATGAGTTCTAGGACTTCCATGAACATCAGATGTTTACAGTGTCCTGACAAGGTTGTTTGAACACTGTCCCAGTGCTTCCTGCTAGGTTTCAATATGTTTGCCACAGGTCACCTAGCAACCATTAGTTTGGAGAAAAACTACATTATAAAGCTCATAAAAATGCTGTTAATTCTTTAATGACTATGATTTTGCAGTATACATTTTAAGCGTGCATGCACATGGCTCCCTCTTCTGGAAAATCCACACAGAAAATAAGAACTATCCATTTAGAAATTAAGAAAAATAATCATAATAAAAAATGGGATAGAAGGAACAAAATGAGGAAATGACATTTTAAAGGAATGTAATATTTATCAAACCTATAATTTTCCTTATCAGCCTTTTTCCAGTTTGTTTTGGGGGTTTTTTCGGGTTTTTTTGTTTAGTTTTCATGACAATTTTACCTCAAATGTATAATTTCAGCCACAAAAATGTTGAGAACAAAGACTATATATATTTTAGTCAAAACACTGGTTCAAATGTGTAAGAAACTGAAAAAGAAGATGACAGAACAGATTGGCACTATAATGGAAAAATGTTTGAGTACATTAAAGAAACCAAATAGTGGTAGAGAAGTGTTTACCACTGCTAACACAATACATATGAGATGAATGTGACCCATATTCATAAGGCCTGGGAAGGCAAAAAAAATGTTTTAAAACATGAAAGTAAGTTAAAATCATGAATTGAAAAAGAAATTAACTTAGAAATATGTCTCCTATATAAAATGCATTTTAATATATTTTAATTAAAATTTGATGAAAATCCTTTACAAGAGCTAACAAGAAGAGATTTTTTTTCGTGTGACAGAAAAGTTTCTATTGAACTAAGATTTTATTTTCAAGATTAAACAATTTGATCAATACACTCCAAATCACAATTTTGTTGAAAAATTGAAGCAGAAAGTCAACTGTGTGTGTACAGTATATTTGAAGATGAATACAATCAACAGGATAAAGCTTAGAGCAATCTCACTTAAAGGTAACACCTTTACTTTCCCACCTTTATGAGGAGCTGAAGAGGTAAACTGAACTAAAGAAACACCTAAGTACCCCATTTAGATGATTAACTGAAAGGAGATATTATATGGATATTCCATGACAGATAAATAAAAATAATTTAATAGTAGAATAAGAACAAATGGGATAAAATTCGCCTTCTGAATTCAGCTTAATGGGATAAATTAGTAATATAAATTAGCTTGAACTGCAACATTGCATTCTCATCAGGAATGTAATTTCTTAACTGTTAATATCTGAAGGATTGAAGCAGATGGACAAGAATTTCTGCTTCATATAAGCCTAGGAAATAGGATATTTCTCTTGTGATTTTGATTGGCTAAGCCAATGTAATTTATCAGGTGAGCAAATCCTGTTCATCAGTACTTTCCAAACAGTTTTCATAGACGAAAAAGAGCTTTGAGTACAGACTTAAAGGCTGATCCTTAGGGTCTTAGTTTTTATTTTTAATTTATATCTTTGGATTTTCAGATTTCCGTAAGTTACTCTATTTTCCTCTCATAGATCTAAGTTCTTACTGGAAAGTAGTGCTACATATTAAGTTAAGGGCCAACAGACAGCTAGTTAGAAAGAATATTGAATATGAGATTAAATCGTTGAATTTCCTTATTTCATTCCTTAGTTTAATTACAAAAATAATATAGATCTTCCTTTATTCTTCATAGAAAACATGATAAAAAAGAAATAAATAATCCAGTTTTTCTCAGAGAGAAGTTTTGTCAAATCAATTACTGTGAAACTAAGCCACATTAATCAACTTTTTAAGGGCTGCTGTGCAGATTTAGACAAAAATTAATAAAAATACAGAATTTAAAAAGCATATTTTAACAGTGTAATAGAACTCTTTAAAAAAGGTGAAAATGAAATGAGAACTGCTTTATAAGCAGCATCAAAATATTGCACGATGATGGATAAAGATGACATTTACAAGGTTTGGGAATGCAAAAGGGTGAAGTTTACAGGAAATTAATCTAATATGGTAGACATATCATTGCTCACAGAGGCTGGATCATAATTCACCTGTCTTCACCTGACAAGGTCAAAATTTACTACAGTGTACACCAGACAACTGCAACTTGAAGAGGCTTCATCACATCTTAAATCAGTTTCTGCATAATTTCAGACATAAAAATCTAATTCTGTGGCAACCGGAGAATACATCCTTTCTATATTAAAAAGAAACTCTCCAAAACTTTTGATGAATGAAGATAGAAAACTTTTATCTACTTAAAAAGGTTGTTCATAATTTATTTGATGTGTCAGAAAGCAAACAAATATACAATTTCTTCAGAAAGATAACACACATAAGAAAACCATCCCTTTCTTTCAGAATATCAGCTTCGTTTCAAACTAAAGTTTCATTCTGTTTAAGGCAAAAACAATACAGTCAATTTAATAAATGCTGAGGTGCTCTTTGGGGTATAGGTTGCAAAATCAGCATATTCTGTATATATTCACCCCTAACTACAAATTCAGTTCTTATCTATTTTTATGGGTTCTTTCAAAAACATAATATACACACATACAAAAATAAAAAAAAAAAGAAGACTAATTTTTTAATATACTCAAGTAGAAAATATATTTTTTTTTGTAAGGGTAAAATTTTAGGACCATTGAAGAGGCTTTTCTGATCAACATTAAGGGCCTCTGAGGCATTGCTGTATCTTTTGGCATTGACCTGCTCAGTAAACTACTCAAATATATTTAATGGAACCAAATACTGAAAGACTAATTAATTGCAGAAAATACTATTTTTATTATGTATGACCATGGTCAATTTATTATGATTTGACAGGAAGTTACTGGTGTTCCATAAGCACAACCAACTTGCTTTAATTCTGGTGGAGTTCTTCACTTTCTTATTGATACATTAGACCACTCCAAAGTCTTCTTTTCCCACTGACCAGAGCCCAGACCCATGACTGATATAATGTCTGGAATTTCAGGAAAGGTTCCAGGCTGCCAAGGGCCAGCAATAACTGGACAAGTCGAAGCAAGTGCTGCAGATAGTCCATGAAAATCATCAAATTCTTTGAAGCATTCACTGTAGCAGAAAGAAATATTGTATCAGGGTTTGCAAGGATCAGCACTGCGATGCAATATCTGATTTCCTGAATAGAGAAGGGCAAACTGTTGCAGTTGTGTGCCAAACTTGTCAAAATTTCCAGAGAATAAAAATTAAAACAAGACAAATTTTGACAGTGGGACACTGGTTTTCATGTTCTAAAATCATAATCATCTACTAGGAGACTTCGGGGCCAAAAAAACTTGAATTACTTAATAGCTAAAACGTTTGTTTTATAAGTAAATCTTAGATTTATCAGCCACCTTTCAGGTATCCAAGCTTGTCCAGCCTCACAAAATTATTATTCTATGTAATATACAGAAAAACATAGAAGCATCAAGCTAATCAAAGTGCAATAGATAGCAGATGGTAGATACATTTACTCAAATCCTTTCAGATCTCTCTTCTGCTGGTAAAATAAACAGAATAAAGACGTGTTCATTTACAGCTCTGCCTTTCAGATCGTTTTTCTGCTGGTAAAATAAACAAGATAAAGAGGTGTTCATTTACAGCTCTGCAAGGAGCAACAAATCAGTAAATGCTGATCTTAATGAAATGAGGAATATTTTCCTGTGATTTTCATCTATTAGGATGGAAAAGCAATAATGTTAAAGGATAAGACCTGGTTGATTCCCAATTGTATGTTTAGTAGACAGAAAGCAGGTGGACATGGAAAAGAGTTTCCTATTGATGCTGCTGCATATCAGATACTTGTAAAGCAATAGGGAAAATGCTACTAGCAGGAAAGTGGACTGAAATTTGATATCTCTTCAGTAGAATAATCAACAAAAAGTGAGATAATCACCTGAAACCCATCAAATTGCAGCTGAAGCAGGCCTTGAAGAAATGAAATAAGGGCTTGGGCCTAAAAGGGAGTTTCCTTTTAAAAGAATTAATTTCTCTCTTCCTTGACCTTATGACAGACTATTTTAACATATGCTTTTATCTGTAAATAAATATGTCTCAAAAGAAGTCACAGCTTTTCATTTTTTAATATTTCAAGATAAATATGCCACGCATTATATATTGAAACCATATATTACAGTTTATTTTTGGTCTGTGTAACAGAGGTTAACTAGGTATATTATTATTAGAGTTTATTAGGTATTCTTTTTATTACAAGAACAACATTCATCTCCTGTAATGATGTGGCTACCATAATATCAACAGTGGTTTTTTACTATGTTACTATATTAATTTTCGTTTCCCTGGCAGTCAGCAATCATAGCCTACAATTTCTTTTCAGAGCCTGCAAGTGAAAAGTGAACCATGGCAAAAGCCATTCTTTGGACTGCATGCTAGTAGTACATAGCAGAGCAGGTTGGGTTAATTCATGGTTGTTTTAGCTTTTGAACCTCAGGACTGCAGTATGAACATGAAATACAGTGAGGGAATATTCTGCCTGAATATTAAGAGACAGTGCCTTCAACTAACTCAGGAGCATGACTGCAGTCAGAGTGTGTTCCTTTGATTGCCTTATTGATGGTCCCAAAGTGATTTATATTGTTATAAAGTAGACTTTAAAAGACATTCTATGAAAGAGTTAAGTCAGTGATTTATGTTATCCTATTATGCTTCAAAAGCAGTTAATAAACTCCTGCTGTTTTAAAGACAGGTTGGGTATGGATTTGCTATAAAGATATGGCATCACAAAAACATCAATCTTGATGCTTTCTCTTTCTTTCCTTATTTTGTAAAGGTTAAGAGAGAAAACTTGCAAGAAAATGTGTCAAATTTTTGCCTTGAATATTCCTTTTAATTTAGATGTCCTACTGTACTTGGAGTGGTCACTGCACTGATGTTTGATTACCTAATTTGAATCTTCCTGTTTGGTTATCAGTGTCCTACATTCTCTTCGGGCTAGAAGTTTTTCAACTACAAAAATTTCCTTCTCAGAAATTTTCAACATTGAAAATTTAATGAATTTCATTGAATATCTGACTAGGGGAAAAATCTGCAAAGAGTTTCCAAGTGGCACCAGTAAAAATTATACCAGGGGCTACTGCAATCTGATTCCCAGCTCTGTTTCTGTTCCTTATCCATTGTAATCTAAATGTGCATTCCACTAAACCAAAAATATTTTTTTAAATGACGCTAAGAACCACATTTCAGTATTAAAATCTAATTATCATTGGAATTAGAATCATTATTTTTAATGACACATTTATTATTAGATATCTGATGTTTGAAGATATTCAAAAGCAGCAGATAAGAATAACTAATATTACTATATCTGCCTTTGCCTTGTCTATCTTAACATATAGTCATAATTTCCACCTGTGGATGAAATCAGTGGATTCATGAAATTAAAAATTACATGGTTAATACTTTGCAAATTTTTTCTGGAGACACATATTCAGTAAACAGAGAAACTATTATTTCCTTTATTTAATATTAGTGCAAGGAATTATATGTGC
This sequence comes from Sturnus vulgaris, assembly GCF_052056855.1. Lineage (NCBI taxonomy): Eukaryota > Metazoa > Chordata > Aves > Passeriformes > Sturnidae > Sturnus > Sturnus vulgaris. The sequence goes on from NC_142246.1 coordinate 28,840,958, forward strand.
AATCTCTTAAAAGGTTACATATTGATTCAATTTTCAGAAGTTTGCTTTATTAAAATACAAAATTCGCTTTTTGATAATATAAAAATTCAAAGGCATAAGAAAATACAGAAAATAAAACTGGTGGAGTACTATTATGTAACACTAATATATACGTTTATAATTACTTTAAATTAAATTCACATAGAAGCAGAGACTTGGCTCAATCACTCTGTTTAAATTTCCTTTTGTTCCTCCACTTAAAGATGATTGTGCAAAGGTCTGTGGTGAAGCTTAGCAAATGGCTGGATTTCACTCAGAGCCTTGACCAGTGACCTTAACAGCTGCTTGGAACATGTTTAGCTAATTTGCATAACTAACACATCAATTTTAAGCTGTAAAGTTGCTATGGACACTAGCAATTTGATTCTGTCTCCATTAACTCTCATAATTTTCAGATATCAACTCTTTGAGCAGCACTGTTATATTACCCTGTGCTAATACTTACTGTCACATTCATAGCACGGCAAAATGGAAGCAGAGTATCACAGAGATTTTTGAAGGTTCAAGTTTCTTAAATAAATCACAATTTCTCATAGTACTAGCATTCTTGTCGAAAAAATTGTCTTCACTTCTTTCAACAGTCTGCCAGTCATTTGGTATATTTACTGCAATTTGGAATTGTTTTGCAGAAAATGTATGGGTTTAGTCAAATAAAATAAAATTAGATGGCAGCAAGCTTTCTAAGTATTCCAAGTATGGCAAAGCTATTACACATTTTATTTATGTAAACCCTGCCATCACTTCACCTGTGAAAGGGCAGCATTAACAGAAGAGATTAAGATACATCATACAGGCAGAATACCATTGAAAATATTCTCAGAGACCCAGAGGCTGCCTATCATAAAAAAAGCTTGCTGGTATAGCCTGCTCTCTATTACCTATTTTGTAAATAAAATCAGCCACAGACACATACAAATTCTTCCTTGATTTGGGAGACAGAGGCTTCCTGGATCAGGAAGAAGAGAGAAGTGGTTTTAGAGCAATCTTTTTGCTGCCAAATGCATAATAAACGTTGCTGTAGCTGTCATGGATGCACACATACATCACAGTTGTTCTCCTTCCCCTCTGTTCATCCTGTTGGAAAACCTACAATGGCAGAATTGATTTTGAAGCTAGAAAGTACCATTAAATCGTATACCTTACCTCTCCTGGCATGGCAAAGATATACATTAATCTGTACTGAAGCTAACAATGGATCTAGCTAAAAAGTAATTTCCAGTTATGACTTTAAAAAGATATACAATTAATATTTTCTCTTGATAGTTTGATAAAATGCTTTATCGTCTTTCCATGGGATATATGTGTCTTTTTCTGAATTGTCCCTAAATTTCCACCAATACACCTATTATGTCTTTCTTTGCTGAATCACGTTTTAAAGTTAATTTTCAACAATGCAGAAAGTTTCAGAAAGCAAATCTATGCTCTTTTCTGGTTGATTTAATTTTTTGGCAGGTTTCTCTTCTAGTTGCAATCAGTAAAATGGCTGTTCCTCTATTTTCCTTTACAAGACTACCTTTGTTCAGTCTCTGATCATGTTTTGTAGAAAACTGCTTAGCCAAGTAATTTTGATATAGATATCATGGATGTTAAATTCACTCCCTAGTTTAAGACAAAAATGTTTCTAACTAGCAACTCTTATTTTAACAGAAATCTAAGTCTTGTCCAGAAAGAAAGAAAGAAGGAAGGAAGGAAGGAAGGAAGGAAGGAAGGAAGGAAGGAAGGAAGGAAGGAAGGAAGGAAGGAAGGAAGGAAGGAAGGAAGGAAGGAAGGAAGGAAGAAAGGAAGGAAGGAAGGAAGGAAGAAGGAAGGAAAGAAAGAAAGAAAGAAAGAAAGAAAGAAAGAAAGAAAGAAAGAAAGAAAGAAAGAAAGAAAGAAAGAAAGAAAGAAAGAAAGAAAGAAAGAAAGAAAAGAAAGAAAGAAAGAAAGAAAAGAAAGAAAGAAAGAAAGAAAAGAAGAAAGAAAGAAAGAAAGAAAGAAAGAAAGAAAGAAAGAAAGAAAGAAAGAAAGAAAAGAAAGAAAGAAAGAAAGAAAGAAAGAAAGAAAGAAAGAAAGAAAGAAAAGAAAGAAAGAAAGAAAGAAAGAAAGAAAGAAAGAAAGAAAGAAAGAAAGAAAGAAAGAAAGAAGAAAGAAAGAAAGAAAGAAGAAAAAAAGGGGAAAAAAGCCAAGCAGATTAATGGAAAACAGCAAAATTCTCAGGTCTGTTCCTCAGCAAAATTTCAGAATTGGAGCAACACTTATTTGGCTTATGAACTAGTAAACCAGTACCTTCACTGGGCTGTTACCACCTTCCCTCAGTCTGTAAAAAGTCTGTGCTCCACTGCCATGCTCTATTGCAGGGTGGACAGACTTTGGGAGGAGAATATATCCCTGTGTTTTCCAAGCAGAGACAACAATTTCAGGACAGTGAAACCACAGTCGTTACTTTTATTCAAGATACAGCATTTATATCCATGGTAAGTTATAACACTATTTTCTCCTTAGAGTATATCTATCAATACTATTCAACATGAATAAATACTGAGAAAAGAATGCTTATTTGCATTCATTTGAATAAAAACTATGAATTCAATTTGATACAGTTGAGAACCTTTTCCATTGCTAAGAATATCTAAATAGGTTCTTCTATTTCACATGTCAGAGAAATATAGCCTTGCAACTGTTGTGTACCTAGCTCACAATTTTCTGTATGGCTAGCAGGAAATCTCATTTAACCTGCAATGAGCAGAAAAATAAGCAGTAATAATACCACTGCAATCCACTGCAGTTGTGCTACAAGCACATAGGCTATCAAAGCAAAACCAAAACAAATAGTTCATTAATAACTCAGAGCTTGATATGTTTATATAGAAGTATTCAATTAATAAATTCCAAAACAAACATATTCATACAATCAGAATATTTTTTTTTTGTTTAATGATGTATGAAGAGAGACACGGCAAAATTCGCAAACATTATGCACTGCAAATAGCCCATCTTCTACATACCATAAGAAACAGAACAAGGTACAATGATACAGGAAATATGAAATGGCAACTAATCATAGTAATACCTCACTTTAAACTTTTATGGTCCCAAGAAACCACTGGAAAGATTCCTTTAGGAGATGTTTTGAATGCGATGCATTCACACCCAGTAAGCCATCTAGAAAAAAGGCTCTGGGGAAGAAGAAATTAAGATGCATATGACAGCTGCAAAGGCTGCTAATGAGTGAAAATATCATTAGCTTTGACTGACTTTTGTACACCACCTACTGATGGGCTGTGTGCTTTAGTTATGCCCCATATCTTTCTAGATCTTTTCATGCTGGCTCCACACTGCTTTGTAGTCACTCTTTCATCCCTCCACTTTTCCCCCTGGATGTTGTTCCGTCTCTTTTCCAACATACTATCTTTTCACTATTGTCTAGGTGAATTCTTAGCAAAGGAAAAAATAAAATATAACACATGAAAAACAGCCCCTATAACATTAGAAAGATCTTTCTGCCTTCCATAATATACATTATGTGCTATATATAATATCATTTTATGTATCCAACATTTGCATTTTGTATTATGCAAAAATAGTTTCAAAGCCTTAACTGCCTTGGTCTACATGTTCCCCTGGCTTTCCAGGTCTAAAAGACTTCAATGCACATTCTGCTTGATCCTGCTTGTCTTCTTTGGCATTTACAGTAACAAGAAATATAGTACCAATCTAGCTCTAAATACAAATTGAAATCATGACTCAAATGACTGAGTAACTTCCAAAATCAAATAACATAATGGATGATAAAGTTTCATTCCACCTTCTAGACATACACCTTAGCAATAACTTACTGGAAGTCAGGGATTCCCCATTCCCTAGGTGACAAAGCATTCCCTCTCTGTCCTCTTTCTGGTCCTATTTGGTTCACTTAAAATAACTTGATCGGCTCTTAGCACATACAGCATAAACTTGGCAACATAAGTATAAATGTGCATTTATCAAGCTAAGAAACCTATTCTCACCACTTCCTCTTTATGTGCAAAACATGAACCCTATCATTTGAAGCACTGACACTAAAAAATGAAAAAAAAGAAATGAAAAATTTTTCTACTGAGGGATCATTTCTAATGCGCTTGTGCATACTTACTGATCCTGGAATGAAATCAAATATTGGCAGAATGACTTTTTTTAAAAAGGTTTGAATTCTTTAGATTTATGCAGAGTTTTGAAGATTAACGATGGCTTAATTTCTAAACAATGATTTCAGAAGTAACCTAGGTAGCCAGTCAAATGGTAACTTTTCATTTTTTATTCCGAAGGGTGTTACACAAAAACTAGGATCATTATAGTTTAATTGCTAATACAGTTGCAGTTCAGTCATTGAGGTTAGAACCAATATTTTTGATTATATACTGAAGAATGGTGAAATGGAGAAGACCCTACATCCCTATATTCTACCCACAACTACAAAATATTAAAATCCACAGAAAAAAAATTTGTTTGTTTAACCAGAGGAGCAGCAACTTTCCTTATGCATGATACATTTCAAGCCTGTGAAAAACATTTATCCTAAATGTGCCTCCGTTTTTTAAATAGTAACCTATCCCTTACCTTTGTGAGTAAGATCCAATAATTTAATTTTTGGGGGAACAAATTGTACCGAAATACTTCAAAAATATTTTCAAGTAAACCATCCTCTTTATGAAAATTTTTTCAGTTTGCAGTAAATTCAGCTCAATGATGCTTTACATATACATAATACCTCCAAAATATTTGAAATGAGGCTGTAGAATTCCCAAATAATACAGCATATCAGAGTTTAACTATGAACAAGAAGTTAGTCCAGTCTTCACACATGTGATAGCATATCACAGTCCTTCACAAAGACTGTCTGTGCTGTTCTCTGTTCTTGTTTAGCTGATAAGCTTTGATGTCACACAGAATATTTGCTGACACCAAAAGGTGATCTTTGTCTTCTGAGAAGATGCTTGTCACACTTCTCTTGAGAACATCTTTGCAATGTGTCATTTGCCTACCTCTCAGCCACTTGCAAAATGTAAATGGTTATATAAAATAGCCTCAGGCAGCTCGCTAACAGCTGCTTTCAACTTTGCAGGGTAACACTTTTACCCTTCACTTTGAAAGCATTTGGTGTCTGATGGTGACATCCAACCTTGTATTAACTGTTGATCAGATGAGCAAATTGCATCATACAGCAGCCAAGCTGTGACACTGAGCTATAAAAAGGCATTCACAAGGACAGCATCAAGGAAATATTAACTTTTGATTCATTGGCATCCCATCATCATGTCTTAGCCATCTTTTTGAAATATGATTGTCTAGCTCTAATACTTTAACAATATGAGTTTTCCTGGCATCTCTGTGACTGTCTTGAACTGTGCTTAAGATTCAACAACTGCCCACTTTGAAACCATTCAGTAAGACGCATTTGTCACCTGGTAGAACTGCTTAATTGTAGAATTCTTACTAGAACAATTTTTTTACCTTGTTGATACACATCAGCTAGTACCTGATCTTACCTTATTTTCTTTTAGGACTTCTAGAATCAATCACAACTGCATCAAAATGTTGAATTACAATTTTTACAGGAGTGTAATATTAAACGGGAGCTAGTAAGTACTTTCCAGATCTTGTACAATTGTCAAAATGTTATATCTTGAAAAGCCTTGCAGTTTTCCTGGTGCTGAGTAGCTTCTTCAGCCAACTACAGAACATCAATGTGACTTCAATGATCTTTTCTCTGAATTTCGCCAGGTTGGGTGAGAATCATCATCTTTGGTACAGCTGCTTTACCACTCTGAAAGATGTCCCTGTGACCCAGGGAGAAGAGAAAGCTGGGCTGTAGCCCAAAGTTCTTCATTTGTAACTCAGGCTCAATCCCTTACAGAGTAAGAAAAGGTTCCCCATTTGCTCATAGTGACTGGTAGGGACTACACTACTCTTTAGGAAATCTGTTCATCAGTTAAGGCATCAAACCTGAAAACTTCATGACTGTCACAAAAGTAGAGCACACTAAAATATATTTAACTAGCAATGACTGTCTGGTGTGTACTAAATATTTAATGTTCAGCAATAGTGCTAGAATTTTGTAAAAACATTTTTTTTTCTCTCTCAAACTATGGACATGCTTAAATAGTTTATTAATATATAAATATAAGTATATAAAATAGCTAATAAGACTAGCTGAGAGTCAAAAATTCTGGTGTTCAAACACTTGTTAAAGTACTGATATTCCATTTCCTGTTGTCAGTTGTAGTCTGACAGTCTACAAAAACAGACTTTTTTTCTCCTCTTAAAGTGGTGTAGTTTATACCTCTATTTGATTAAATAATTGTTTTTCACTGAATAAACTTTATGTATTCCAGTTTATTCCAAATATTTAATTGAAATATTTATTCCAATGCAATTTTAGGGAAATGTAGGAATCTACCAGGAAGAACGATCATTAATAGATATGATTACATTTTCCACAACGTATGTATTTACATAAAAATTTCTACAGGGCCTAGATAAGTGTCTCAAATGTATCCTTTAGAGTTTCTGTTTTCAAATGAGGACAAGTTGACATGTATTTTACCTAGCTTTTTTTATTTTCTCAATATTCTCATCACCTTGGCTTTTTGCATGAGGTTTTTCTAAGTGATAATCAAGCAATCCAAGTCATCATTTTATCAAGACACAAGGATTCATCATCTTATTGCCATTATATTTACTGTAAGATCACTTGGCTCCCAGTGTGAGCACAGACATTTACAAGACATCCACATAAAATGATTAAATGCCTAAAGGGTTAGATTTACTACAGAGGCGGAAGAACACTCTTCAGAAAAGCACATCAGGAAACTCTTGTTCACTCATCCTTATTTATGAGTGTCACATCTTTTCTTTGTTTTTTAAGGGACCTGAGTGCTTTACCACTGTCTTAGTAGCAAAAGATGACATGCTATATGTAAAACAGTTTTTGAGTACAACTGATCACAACGAGGTTAGATTTCAGTGATAAACACTTATAAATTCTGCTTTTTGACTTTCAGTTCTAAGTGTTCCAGAAATTTCCATAAAGCCTTATGAAGCAAATTTAACCTACCATCTACCCATGTGTACGTTTTTGTGATGAGATGATAATAATATTTAGAATACAGGTTGGGTATCTCTCCCAGAGTTCGCTGTACCTCACTCCACGCTGAGAATCCAGAAACAGCAGTTCAACTCAAACTCTGCTACACAGTTATGAAAGGATTTATTATGAAAGAGTGTTTAGCCACAAATGACAAACAAAGCCCAGGAAAACTTCTCAGCCTTATTACTATATTAAAATGGCCCATTATATATAGATGAGGATTAATGTATTAGAACAAGGTGAATGAATATTTTTAAAGGTAATAAAGGACAATAAGGAAATTATGATATACATATATATATATATATATATCTTTAAAATGGATTTGTGCATGTCAGATGGTTTAAATGAGGTAGAGGGAAGAAAGAGAATATAACAACCTACTCAGTTACAAATAGTTATAGCAAAGCAGATCATATGTTAAGGATATTTTTCCCTCAAGGTTCTCAGAAACCTATGGCGTACAAGCATTTGTCTCACATGTTTTTTTCTCTGAGAACCTCCTTCATCTCATCAGATTACTTAGTGCATTTTAAAACTAGGAAATTAATGCAAATATTGATTTCTGAAACCATGAAATAGGCTGCAACATCACTGATGTTCCAACCTATTTGTTATACTGGTTTGTTGACATTTTTCTGTATTTAACAGTTGAAAAGATTGTTTACAATTTGACCTGAGGTCATCAATTAATGTATTTGCTACATTCCTTGAGCTGTAATGTACTGGGGTTTTTGCATTTTATGATTGTATTTCATCTTATTCTGCTGGGTGACAAAATATTCTTTCATCTCGTTGCTGAAAAACAGCTCTTCAAATTTTTAAAGCAGAACCCTTTAACCTCTGTATCCTTTATTACTATTATTTTCACTACCACAAACACTACCTGTCAAAGATAGCACATACAACAGTTTTTGTGGGAGCAAGGGGTTCATTCTCACCCCCAGGTGGTTTACATTCAAATGGATAATCTTCCTTTGCATGTGTTTTGTGGTTTACTAGACACAAAACACAATATAGGTGGTCAAAGGAATGCAAAATCCAGCCAATTCAAAGATACATTTTATGTTCCAACGGTGAAGAAACAGAGATTAATGAAGCCAAGTTTGCCCTGACTGTAGTTACAATAAATATGTACAGCAATATTATTTAATGATAGGACCCAAAAAAGATTTCCCAGTAGTAATGTCATATTTGGAAGCTCGTTTATTTGTTTAACTTCCTTGTTTTATAGCATTTGAAAAAAGACCAGCAAAAAAAGAATATTGAAGATTTTAAAAAAATACGTTGTTTTCTGTTGACAAAGCTAACCCCTCAATTGCATTATAACAAATATTGTGTAATAACAACTGAATATCCTTATTTCTCCAATGTAAAAGCCTGGAGCCTTTTGTCTCTAAAGTTGCAAAGCAATTCCATCAAAGCAGTTTTAGTGAGGATAAGTGTTAAAAGACTTATCAGGTCCCAGAAAGTGAAAATATCCATTTTCCCTTTCTCGCCTCAACTTGGTAATAAAGGTGAGATGATAGATGCAAACACAGAGACAATTTTTGTATGAGGAACAGAATACAATATCTATAAAGAATAAAGCAGGAATGGGCCTTCACCATGAATCTTCCCATGCCATGAGTGCTGGTTTGGGAATTTTTCTGTCACGAAAAAGTATAATTCAGCAAATGGATCCTCTTTTGGAATTTCTTCCCTGGGACAATTTAGACCACTCCAAGATGCATTCTTTCTAGTTAATTTTAATCACACTATCCTACAATAATAGAAAAAATTCTACCTAGATATATTGCTTTTTAGACATAGAATAATAGAGTCTGATCATCATATGTAAATAGTCATTAATATTTCATTAACATAAGTACTTTTGATACTTCCCAAGTGTATTTTAATATTTTAGACTGTATCCTAGCAGTTGAACAATATGTAGACTAAATATATTTTCTGCACACAGTAAGATGTGTTTCTATTTATTATTAGTGGTAAAAATCTTCATAAATTGAGTGTTCTTGGTTATTAAAGGGGCATATGGAATATTAGAAGAATGACCCTTTTATTTGAAAAAATCTCTCCTGAAATTCTCCTGAAGTCACAAAATTAAGAAATTGGCTTACCAGTAATACAGTAGCAAAGACTAGTAACCTAGTCATAATACTTTCCTATCATCTCTGAAGTGGAGAAGTCACTATATTAAAAGTTTCCCTTACTTAAGCAGTGTTGAAACCAATATTTTCCATTCATTTCTGTGAAAGTCTGACAATCTCTGTGAACGGAGATTAAATTTGTCTTCTATTTAAATGTTGAACTTCCTAATCTGCTTAAAATACATTGTTAAAATGCACTTAAATTTGACAAGTCTGTTACATTATGTAGCTGATTGCATATCTTGAATCTCTTAGTTTTGCACAGTACATAAAGAAGGAGCTTCATGCAGATGAAGCAAATTAAATTGGCTTATTGCCTCACTGTAATTTATCAGCCTTCTGACTTTAAAGCTACAGTAATGTAGGGAATATTTTGTATTATTGCAGTAAGAAAAATTAATTGATTGATTGATTGATTTAATCGATAGATTTCTAATTTTACTGTGTTTGAAAAAATTAATTTGAGATGTGGAAAAGTTTGATTCCCACTTCCATTCAAAAGAAATTTGAAGAGGGCTTTTTGTGCAATTTCCCAAAGGTCTTTGAAAATTTTCACCCTTACAAATATTTTATGGAGATTTCAGTGGAATAGCTAAATAGTCCAAACTCAAAAGAATTTGCTGAGCAACTTGTGAAATGCAGCCTGCAGTACTTTTGCAATATGGTTTCCAGAATGGAAATAAGTTCATTCATACATCAGAAGTTATATTTTTATCATCTTTAAAAATGTACTCATAAATCAGCTAGGAATTTTATGTTGTACAACATTCTTATGTAAATCCAGAGTCCTCATCATTATTTTTTTAAACATAGAATGATTGATGGACTCTTTTCCTATCCACTCAGTATCAGAATACCTAATCCAAAATGTTGTTTATGGCTATGAAAAATAAACATAATTAATTTTTCACAAAGATTGTAAAGTGTTTTGAGATTTACAAATGATAGACTGTGGGGCGCTATGATTAGCTCCAGGTTTTAGAGGTTCTCAAAGTACAACCTTCCCAGAAAAGCCTAAGTCAGATATCTGCACTCCTTCCTAGAAGTCTGGCTTGGTCTTTCAGTTTGCTAAACATGGGCATATTTCTGAATTCAGCTGAGTTTTGAAGCAGATTGACCCAGGATGTGTTCTCACTATTCAGTTATTGTTGAATCATAGAAATAAAGCATTAACTTTATTGTCTCCCTGCTTGTTGAAGAACCTAATTTCTCTTCCTATGTCTTCACAGAAACAATCTATCCAACATCTACAGCACCTCCACCTACCTTTACACCAGAAGAAACAAGCCTCTGAAAGAGCCATCATAAATCTAAGTCCTATGCCTTGATTAAATAATAAATCACTGCTTGGGTGCTCAGACTACTTTCAGTCTGATTCTGTATGAAGGTAGATTTTAATATTTTTATATAAGCTCTAAATTATCTTTTCAAGGTTTAAGGAAATATTTATACTGTATTGATAGATTACATTTCCTAAAACGTTTCAAAACATCAAGGAGCAGAGAGAAATGGTATCATCCATTTTTGCTGTGGCCTCAAAGTACCAGAAAGAGCCTTAACTTCTTTTCGGTTCTTCTGTTTTACTTCCAATAGCTGTTACCATTTCATAATCTCTCACTTTTTTCTTCTTAGATTATTTCAATCTCCATTGCATCCAAACAATCCTCAGACATGAATAAATCTCTATTCTGTGTAGGAGTAAATATTATTTCATTATACAGAGATGACACCAAAAAAAGGCACATTGATGTATGGAATAAATTGCAGAAGTCATATGGCAGAATCGAGAATAACTTACAGCCATGTTCCAAATGTAATAAAAGTTATAGGCATATTTCACAATAGTTTGAAGAAATGCAATGGGCAACATAATATAAGAGATTCTAAGAAATGTCCAGCATAATCCTTTCCTTAAAATGTATGAACCCAATGAGTCACATTCTGTAATCTTAACCACAAATTTATTTTTCCTAGAGAAACCAAACCCATGGGCAACTAGTAACAACAACTTTTATCAGTATTTCACTAGAAATGTATGCTGTGTCTTATGTATGACTAGGATGAATTAAAATTGGAATTTCTTCCATAAAAGATGATGGAGCTGCAATAAGAAACCCGTCCACTTGAAAAACAGGAAACTCTCCAAGAAGTAGAATGAAGGATTTAAGAACACACAAGAACAAGAAAACTACAGGTTTTTCAGTGGGTGTAATGAAACAGCTTTGTATATTGGAAAGTTATGATATTTGGAAAATATCAAATTGAGTATTCTAAGATTGTGGGAAGATAATATTGAGAGAAGATGAAGAATTTTCTTTTTTTAAATATGTTTCCTTATGCTACATTGCCTTTTGATACTGTCCATTCAGAAGTTATTTAGTTAAGGCCCAGAAGCTTGAGAGTATTTTTTACTGCTTTTCAACTTTCCATGCAGGATTTGCTTATGATACAAGGATGCTCTAAGAGAAGTAGACCCAGGTCATGTTGCAGCCAAAACTAATAGTTTTACTAACTTCTAGCAACTATGGTACAGCTCTCCTTTTTTTCTACAGAAGCTTCAGTAGTGCAGGGTTATGCAGAGGCTGCATGAAGACTCCCATTTTCTCAGGAGCTTGTTCACATGTGTATAAAATTTGGCATTACAGTAATATTGACAGCTAACATCTTATTAACATTGTTTTCCTGTGGTTGGAAAAAGTAATTTTCAAGAATTACATGAAACAATTCCAATCAGTTGTTATTCTACAGAGCCATAATGTTTCAGCAAAGTGGCTGGGTGTAATCTACTTAACTCTAACTGATTATACACTGTAACCTGCCTCAGTGTTTACTGCTTTCTCTAAAGAAAATCTTCGGCTAGATTGTAATTATTTCTAAGATGTACTTGGTGGAAGAAGAAGGTATGGTTTGAGGAACTGTGGGTTTACTCACATTGGTTTTCTAACTGAGATATGCTTTGAATAAAAGCATAATTATTACCACATTTTACTAGAAAATTATTTATCTTTTCAGCAAGTTAGAGAAATAAAAGAATGTTAGTACCCAAATAGGTCAATTAAAAGTTCTGCATAAAAATCTAGCCAAGAATTATATATCTAGTTGCATGATCAGAAAACAAAATAAGTCTTTTGGAAGTTGCCTGCTTTTAGTGGAAGACAGATATGTGTAGTAAATGCTCTAACAATACACTTTGGAAAAACTTGTCCAATGCTGCTGTTTAACAGACACACATTTTCATCATTCTGTGCTCTTACACAAAGGCAGAGCATCCCTTCCCTAAAATTCAAAAGAAAGTATCTGGATTAAAAACATTTACTTCAACTGACAATAAGTGCTCCTTAGAAAGGAGGATACAAACACTGATTTTCTGAAGTCCTTTGACTACAGATGGTGAAAAATAATGTAGCTTGTCATGTTCACTGACACCTTGTTCCTGTTTAAAGTTGCTATACCAACATTTGTAAAACAAGTACAGTGTAAAGAAAGAAAATTTTGTTAAATGCACATTTGAATGAGTACTGAATCCATTTTAGAAAAACAGAAAATATGAAAAGCTGTATCTTCCTATTGTAAGTCATGATGATATATGAAAATAAAGAAAATACTGGTAAATTCATGGATTAATTGTTGTATCACTGGTATATACAAAATGTTAAGAGATACTGGCAAAATATGATAAAATTATATATTCTTTTCAGGTCTTCATCTGCAATTCAAATTAAGAATAAAACTATAGGGAGGTTTGGGCATAATTTACCCCCATAGTACAGGCATAATATAAACATAACTGCTATAGATATAACTGCTGTAGAATATTACTCTAATATTCCATTGTAGTCTACATTTTTACTGAACCAGGCTTAAATGCCATTCCCCTTTCCTCATTCCCAAAGACACCGGGAGGCAAAAAGGAAATGAATGAGTAAAAATGTCAGAAGGAGAACTGAAAAATCTAAATGAATTTCATTCCACAGCACTGTCTGTTTCTCTTATGGACAAATTGACTCTGAGTATAAGGTCACATGCTCAGCTGCTGTAAGTTTGTGCAAGTCACTGAATGCAGAGGAGGAGAATTAATTTAATTTACACCACAGAGGATCTGGCTTCTAGTCATTATATTGCTCAGAGCCAAAGTTAAGCTATGAAGCTTCATGCTTCTTACGGATGGATGAGGTTAGTTTACACTCCAGGAACTTTTATAATTTCACTCTGTCTGTTGTTCAGAAACAAACAAGATACCAGGTAGCTGATTTACTGAAATCAGATCAGAGGTGATTTAAACACAAATTTTGCCAAAACTGTGTTTGTTTTGGGGAGAAAAAACTTAAAAACACAGAAAGGAACCATACATGTTCATGCCAGATATATTTTTCATACTTCATTTCACATTTATTTTGCACATAAATGTAATTGCACATAAGAGCTTTCTATAAGTGATATCACACATGACAGAATCTTCACAGATTCCCATATACTTTTAGAAATACAAAAATTGATCCCTCCCAAGGTTAAAGCATCTCTTTACCACGTTGAGGTTTTCTCCATTTTGAGGCAAGATCTAATATTTTTCCCTCTTAAAGAAACTACATTCCTACTATCTTTGCAGAATGCATCAATTTGTGTTTTGATTATGGAAATACTTATGCATTGATATCTCCAACGATAGCATTTGTCTAAGTGTCATTACACTCAATACATTTCAAACTATTAAAAAAATAAAAACACTATTCAAAATAGCAGTAGGATGACTTTCTACATCAGGCAGACAAGTTTTTACTTTTCTGAGGGAACAGGTAATGTGTAGAGGTACATAATAAAACCAAACTTACAAAAAATCCTGCATTTGCATAGTAGCTCTCAAATTTTCCTTGCAGCAAAAATCTTTCCCTTTGTCCAGTCCAAAACTTTCCTGAAATATCCAGCTGTAAACACCCCAGTGTGGATAGGACACAGAGATCTCTTATCCCTAAAGGCCTTAATTTCCCAAATTGCAAAAAGAGATTGCAAGCGTGCTCACAGCTATGACCAGCAGTTCAAAGCTATGACTACCAGAGCCTGTTTACAAATGTACTTATTAGATATACAGGACAATTTTCTGTCCTCCCAGGCCATTTGGTTTGCATTACAGAAACTATGAGGGGAAAAAAGAAAAAAAAAAAGAAAATAAAACAGCAACGGCTCCTTTTCTTGTTCAAAGGAAATTTTGTAGCTCTAAGTGGAGATTTACTAGCTCAGCAAAGGGAGAATTAGCAGTGTTCATTTATGGGAAAGAATCTTCTTATGGTGGGTGACACACTGAAGAAGTCACATGTTCTGCCTCATATCAGGGAGTCTCAGGAACACAGACAGGAAAATAACAGAAGAATTTTTCAATCAAGAAAATCAAAGTAGATAAAATCAAAAAACCGAGGCAGATCAAAAATAAGCTATCAGGTTATAAACTTCTTACTGGCACAGAATTCAGTCAAGTGTTTTAATACTCACAGGCTAAAGATCAATATCTTACCCCACTTCAGGACAGTGTCTCTGAAAAATCTTTGCTAATAAATTATGAGCATATGAACACCACTTACAGTTAGAGTAATTTTAAAATATGTTTGTATTATAAAAAACAGAAGGAAAATGAGAAACGAGAAGAAACTTTTTCTTCCTTTGGAACCCTTTGAACTTTAGGTTTTATTCTGAATTTCCCATAACATGAGAAAACACTGGTTTGTATACCTAATAATTTTTTGCAATGTTTTAAATACTAATTGAGGTCTTTATATACTCCCTCTGGACAAAAGAACTTATACAATCAGTATTGTCTCTCAGAGGTTGTATTTTCATTTACAACCAGCCTTTACCAGGATTGTTTTTCTTTTAACAAATCATTATCATTCAAATTTCTAATGGGAGATGTTTCACTTATTTGTAGAAAGTTCAAGTGTTTTCACCAGAAAAAAAAAGAAAATAATTCACTTATAAAAGCCTCATTTCTCTGATCACCTCCACTAAAACAACCAAAAAGCCTACTGTAACCGTAAAATAGTATTTAAAGAAATGTTTTTAAATTAGAATACAATATTTTGTATTCTAATTTTTCAGTTTGCATTATATGTTCCAATTGAATTACCTCCTGTCATAACTGACAAAAATTAAAGAAAAGGGTATGTTGATTGGGCCCACTTTGCAAAAAAAATTATTTTAAAAAGGATTTTTTTTTGCTTTAAATTTTTGTGTACTAAAATTACGATCCTTAATGGAAAATTCTGCTAGGAGCACCATAGAAGTATGAGAGGGGGAAAAAAGAAGCCTTCTCTTTCTGTGCTTGTCCTCTGGACTGCTGGAGCTGGCTCTTTTGGGAACCAAAAATACTTGGTTGGGATCATATTATGCAGGCCGGGAAATATTCTGGCTGAGTAAATTAGAAAAAATAGGCCATGTGATAGTGCCACAGATGTGATAGAGAAAAGAAATGCCTCCTATAAATGACTTCATGGAGTAACCATATGTTCCTACCCTCCAGACATATATAAAGTCTTACGTTTAAAAAAGATGCCTTGGCAAATGCATTTTGTGCAGTGTACATTTTGCTCTGTCACAGAAATGGCAGTGACTTCTTTCTAAATCAAGTTGGCTAGAAGTCAGAAATCTCAGAATCTAGTACTGAAGATGCTCAGATACTCATAAACTCTCCCAGCTCCAGAGTAAAACATAAGAAATGCCAACAATTGATTTAAAGTGAGCATTTACTTACCTCCAGAGGGTAATTTTCAAATAATTTAATTTTTTTTAATGATAATAAAATATAGAAAAAATAAAAGCCGTTACAGAAAAATATTTTTTATATCTGTTGCTGTAACACTGGACACATGTAAGGACAAAATACATGACGGTAAATTGACATACAAAAACCAACATTAAATTTCTGGACTACTTAAGAGTCCTGAAAAAACCATCACATTGCTTTATTCATTAAGCTTCCAATACTTTGGTGATTATTTATTCAATTCATACAAAGAGGGCTTCTGATAGTCCTAACATATGAATCCCTTGAGATTGACGGGAGCAAAAACTATTGAAAACGAGGCAGCAGTAACCATTTTGTCATCTTGTGAATATTTCCCAATCCATCTAAAGTTTATACCAAAACCTTTAAATATGCTGAAAGGAGCACACAACATCAATCAATGCCTGATAAACTGAAAAAGGGGTTCAAAAGATTTCTTCGCATACCAGCAAGGGCCTCAAACACTCTAAGTTTCTGGTAGATCTCATAATCTCATTTAGCTCACTTTTTTACTGCCATAATCCATTTGCAATAGGAATTGATGTTACTTATAAATTCTTGTCAGGCTGAAAAACAAGACCAGTACAATTGTCAGGGAGCCCTTATGCTTTTATTGTACAGTCACCTTAACTCTGGCCATTATCCTATTATTTAGTCTCAAAAACGTTGGCTAACAAGCCCTTAATTTCACAGCACAGTTTAACAAGGCCTGAATCCTCACATCAAACCTTAGCACAGAGTAAGGGGTAGAAAATAATAAGCACACTTTGCCAAGACAAAGCCAGAGAGAGGAGAAATAGAGACAGAAAACAGAGAAAAAGAAGATCACTGGTTCTTAGATCCTGTGCTGGTCCTGCTACATGGACAGTCCAAAACTGAGGACAACAAAAAAAGAGACACAAAGAGAATAAGAGGAAAAAGAGAAGGCGGCTTCCTATTATAGTTGGTGTCTTCTCATGTAAACAATATTTTTCACACCAGTCTGTTCACTCATGCATAGTCAGCCCTTTTGAGTCTTCCAAGAAGTGAGTTCAGAGTGAGGGGCTGGGAAGTTGTCACAGGAGCACCGAGCACAAGTCTGAAGGTGGAAAAGGAAGACAGCTCAGAATGGTATTTCTCCAGCTCCATGGGATCTCTCTTTCCATCACCACTTTCCTGTCACAACAGCCAGAATGGCTGAGACAGAACATGCTTATGCCTGGTCCTCTGCTACTTTTCAGCAGCAAAGCAATTGGGTTTGGTTCCAATGTTATCACAGGGCTGCACTTGATTGAATTAGGACAAAGTTTCTCTCTCTGAGGAGACAACCATTTTTTAACATCAACAGAGCAGTGTCCCTAATGCTCCTATCCTCAGTGGAGAATAATTAAATGTGACACAACACATGGTATGATTACAGGCTTTCTCAGTGGCAAGAAGGTGATCTCCACAAAGAACAAATTTACTGCCTTTGAATAGTTCTTCCCTTCAGTATAGTTCAAAAAACAAACCAAACCTCTAGGACTGCTTTGCAGTACAGTGAAACATTTATGTGGTCACTCCTTGTGAGGGACAGTGCTTAAAGGAAACAGTGGGATAGGGATCTAGTACACATACTTAAGAGAACAGAAATCAGGAGGGTAGCACTTAAGATTTTCAAATCCCTGTTTTTTCTCTTTTTTATTCTTCTTCTGGGGTTGATCTTGAACACACTAGAATTAAATTTTAAATTACTATTTGTAGGGTTTTTTTCTCAATGAACTTTCTTTGTGGAAATTAGTGTGATGTATTCATATATATGTGTATATATATGATAATATTATTTTTTATTTAAAAGAAACAAAAGTGCAAAATTTTGGTCCAAAAAATCCAGAGCACTCCAGTTACCATGCAGTGGAATATCCCCCTTCCCTCACTCAGACAATTTTAACTGGTGTATAGAAAAAAAAATCATACTGAAATAGTTTTATGGAAAAGGAAGGTACAGCTATGTAAATAATTAAACACAATTCAAAGAATCAATTTTTTCTGAGAAATTTTTTACAAGGTGTTCCTTTAAAATCTCTCTATACATCCTAGCAAAAAAATCCCCAAAGATCTAAAATTTATACTTTTTACACCACTCAATCACTTCTGTGTCCCGTATCTACATATTCAGGTGCCAACCAAGGAAAATCATGTGTTTCCCATTGCAAGAACTTTGTACAAAAATGCATAAAAATGCAATTATGTCCACTGAGAGTCATGTGTCACATTACTGTAGATATTACAGTGACTTCTTGAAGTCATATTACAGGTAAGTACATAAATAAGTTCCTTTGCAAGATCAGATAATTGAAAGTTCTGAAATAAATAGATGTTTTTTAGATTAAGTATTCAGATTAAGCATAACAAAATATTCTTTAAGTGTGATGAAGCACATAGTCCAGAGAGGCTGTGGATGTTCTATCCCTGGGAGTGTTCAAGGCCAGGCTAGATGGGGTCCTGAATAAACTGAGCAAGAAGCATCCCAGCCCATGGCAGGAGGGTTGGAACTAGGTGATCTTGAGGGTCCCTTCTAACCCAAACCATTCTACAATTCTATGATGATATCTTTTCAGTAGCACCCCAGACAAAATCCAGATCTTCTGTTTCATTAAAGAAAAACTGCCCGCATTAGTTCTTGCTGGTTTATTTTTCAATAAAATATTTGCTAAAAACATCCCTTTCTTTTTCTCTCCAACTAAGCTTAAACCCTACTGCCACCTCTAACTCCTCCTGGAGACACATTTGTCCTCTGCTTTTTCTCCAGCACTGTCTAAATTCATACAATTTCAGCAGGAAACTCTGCTTCCTACTGCCAATATTTTTTAAGCTGTATAAGAATTTACATAACAGGTCTCCACAGTGGCAGATTTTCAAAGCCTTACCTAAGCCAGTCTCTTGATTGAACTCTTTTTTCCCCGAATACGAGTTTAAAATTTGGGTAGAAATAACAGAAGAATTCCATCTAAGCCTGTGGAATTGCATCACTAATCACAGGATCTATGATCAGAGTCTACCATCAAATGGTAATGCAGGCACAGCTATATCTCTAATATCAGTAAACAGTTAAAAAATAATTAAGATGGAACAGTGATTTTAAACTACAAGTGAATGGATTGGATCAGATGTGTGTATTTTGCTGGTGAAAGCTGTGAAATTTACTTTTTACTACTATTACTATTACTATTACTATTACTTACTATTATTATCCTTTCTTGATGTCATACTTTTTTCAAACCAGTAGTTATGCATTATTTTTACTTAAGAGAAGATTAAGTAGAAGTCCCAAGACATACATCAAATCTCTTAACCATGAATATTAAATGACTTCCTTTGTTTTGGTGAAATCCAAACCTTTTCAACAGATTACATAAGAGATTACTGAAATGGCAACAACCCAGTATTGTATGTTATATCCTGTGGCAGCTGAATCTTGAAGTGAAACTGCAAAATGAAAATAGTTCTCAAGGTAGTGTAAGTACCATAAAGGTTTGAAGAACCATTTGGTATTGCAAAGTAATCCAGATTTACAGAACCAATAAATGTAACTTCCCATGAGACTCATAAGGAAGATTTAGCAACCAGTGCAGAGCAAGTCTGATTCAGATGTCTTTTACACTGATGTAACAGCAATTCCACAGGCTGTGTGTAAGTTGATGTTTTTATAACAATAAAACCAGTTAGCAAGTCAAATGTAATCTCGCTAAGTTCATAAAACTTCTTTCCCGGTCTTTTCTCACTTTTATTCAGTAAATGTTACCATTAATATACTTGTTCCAGGCTTTGTAGGTAACAGATGATGGAAACAAATATTTGAACAGATTTTAGGCCATCAACTAGTATTTTTAAGAGCTCTATCTGTATTTGTGTCAAGTAAAATATGCTTTTACTTTGGTCTGAAGGACAATTCTACATCTATCCACTTTCTACTGGCTGCAAATTGAGAGATCTACTGGCTTCATACAGTAAATGTAAACAAGCTGTTGACCCAAAAGCAATTAGGAGGAAAGATACTGAGACTGTTAAATCAATATTGTGTGAATTGACAAGTACATGCTTCTATCCTTATTCATCAGACAGGCATTATTTGTAGATCTCATTTTATTTTGGGGAGAAATGAAACATTATTACTACTTTTACCCTATGTTTTATATACTAGTTTCGTTTAATATTTAATGTCTTTTTCTGAAGTTGAAATATAAGTAACCTTGCATGCTTACATTGCTTTACAGCTAGGAAGCAGAAAGGATCATCTTCAACTGCAAAGTTCATTTATTTTCAGTCTAACATTCAGGTCATAGAATACATAATCTCTATATCATATATAATTTCCATAACATTATATGAGATGAACCCGTATCCTGTGAAATGAATGAAAGACATCCTAGGTGGTCATTTTTTGACCTTTCAATTAATTTGGATATGTCTGAGTATTTTTAAGTGCTGATAGGAGACAAGTCAGAAAAGTGCTATGAATGACAATTGTTGGTCTTTACCTGTTACATCCAAAAGTATTACACAGGTTGCCTGAGGATCATTCAGGTACTGTTGAATGAAAGCTATGCCCCAGGGCTGTCTTTGAGGTCAATGCTTTGATCAGCAGGTAGAACTGAAAATAGAACATTTCTCTGAACAAATATGTTCGCAAATAGTCCTTTAGGTATAAGATGTCTACCCTGTGTCTTTGTACATAAACTGTTTTCCTTATTTATACGAGTGGGTCCACTGAGAAAAGTTGTCTTTGTCCTTCGGCTGGTTTAATTTTTTTTCTGACCAAAGAAACAATTCAGATATTCCAGTGACATGTTATATCCCTCTTAAACATCTCCGATTATTTTTATTTCTACTTCTAATAGTTCCAAAAAGAAAATTAGATTTAGAATAAGTTCTCAATAATGATATGATGCATTTAAGTGTTTTTTCCAACCAGTCCAGTAGTTGACTTTTATACAAATTGAATAATTTATTGGTACTCTTGAAGTACTAAATTAATAAATGGGCGAACTGATGTATACAAAGACACATATTCACTGAATGTTCTATTCCTGTACTATCATCCACCCAGAGTAAATTTGTCTTCAAAAATCCAGGAAATTGGCATCTAGATTTAAAAAAATCAAAGCTAAGGTAAACTGTTCATTAATTTAAAACTTATTATAATTGCTCTGTTGCTCATGTACCACTCAGAGAAGACATACTTTTCAAGATCACTGCCTGTATAATGAAATAACACCCCGTATTATGGAATAACATGCATACTTTAAAAAGAACTAGTTTTAAGTTTTTCAAAATGTATTTCAATTCATTTATTTAGACTCTTATTTTGTATGCCTGACACTTAAAAACAGCTCGCAGTTCCTGGAAACTTGTGAAACATGTTCAGTTTTGCCTATAATACTAGGTGGGATCAGGAAGAAAGCATTCTAGATTTATACACCTCCACCTAATACTTTGGTCATGCAGTTTTATATATATATTTATACATCTTAGGAATATTCACAAACTATATATCTTATCTTTACTTTCACTACAAAAATGATGAGAGAAACTGGACACAGTGAGACGGATTAATGAAAGAATATTATTTAACAACCTGTGTTATATTTGGGATGTGCTTAGCAACGAGCTGGGAAGTCACAGTTATCAGATGCTTGACATGCTTAGGCTTCAATATTCAAAGGATGCAAACTAAAATATTAACAAAGAAAATTTTATTTTCTTCCTTCTCTGACTTGTCACTAGCATGCATTTATGGGAATAGTCATGATTCAGTTCATCCTGACCAAAACTTTGTCTTTTCACAGTTTTGACATTCACAGATGTAAGAATTTAATTCCACCAGATTCTCACCATTAAAATATTCAGGCTTTTTGATTTTCCCTTGAATGCCTCTACTTATCAAATCTCTGCCATATGGACTCTCATGATTCAATAATATTTTTATCAGTATTTTTTTGAACTTAAATGCACAGATGCTTCCCCAAAGAAAGAGGAACAATTCTTATGTAAAATCTGCCTCTCGGTAGCAATGACATATGAAAATGCAAGAAACCTGAAAGAGAGGTAATGAGAGTAATACAGCAACAAAGAATTGCCATTCCTATGTCTTGCTATAACATATATATATAGAATTGCTAACCTATGTTAAACTCTATGTTACTTTGATCCTGCAAACCCACATAATTGATGTAATGAGTCTTCTGCAATATAGGGCTGTATTCAAGGTTTTAACACTGGGGATTTATTTTTTTTTAAGTCTTAATGAGAAACAATCTCAAAATTTATTTTAGATGGAAAAATCAAAGTTTTAGTCTTTGATGTTCTTTATATATTCAGTGCTTTCATTGTACATTAAATAGAATTCTGTCTGTAGCTGAAAGCAGGTTAGGATAGGAACAGTTATGTGTTCTTAACTACAGTAGAATAATACAGGAGGAAATGTCATGAGCATCAAGCTAATTTCTGTACAAAATTAAAGCTCCTAGCAGACTGAGAAATCATCACCATTAATGTGGTATGAGCATCTGAATACAAATCCAAATCCAGCCTAATGTCAGTAGGTATAAGTTTTTACTCACAGAAAATTAATTGCATTGCCTCCTGAATTTTAATGGGAAGTAATTGAAATAGTTTATCACGTATAATGTTATATTCAGTAGTTTTTCTTATGTGCATAAATTTTATTCTGTAGTCATGAAAAAAATAAAATCCATGAGAATTATGGTAACTTTAAAAAGGACAGCTATCCTGACAACACAGACTCAAACTTAATTCAGAATGCTCTGCAATGAGAAGAGAAGAGAAGAGAAGAGAAGAGAAGAGAAGAGAAGAGAAGAGAAGAGAAGAGAAGAGAAGAGAAGAGAAGATGGTGTCTCTGTGAAGGCCCAGGGGAGTTGTCAAATACCAGTCTAATTTATTTTAGGCACTCAGATGCTAATATAACAACACAGTATTATAATCAGGATAGTTAAGTTATAGTTAACTTTCTCTACTACAGAACAGTACATACAAAACAGGAATGGGTCTGTAACTTAATTATTTGTAAGGATCTAAAGAGTCAGGAAAAGAAATTTATTGTGAAATAATCATAAACCCTAAAGTACATCCAAACCATTCACTCATTGTATGACTGTCTATCCTAAACATCACTAGTGTAGCTGTGTAGAACTCTTATGGTGCCCCTTGAAAACCTGGTGTTTCTCAAGTAAAAGAGATGTTCAGAAAAGTCAGGCTGAAAATTTCTGTAATGGTGACCTTGCAAGATACTCAAACTTCTGCCCTTTACCTATCAGAAAAACAAACAAATCCAACTAAATCGTATGTGGTGAGTTCAGTAGTAGTGATCTTAATGCTTTCATGATTTGTCACCTCTAAGAACTATACTATGCTGAAAAAATGCCTTACATAGCACATAAATTGTTTTCAAAGGGGCAGTAAAAATGAACAGGAGTAAAGAAAATAACATTAACATAAAGAAAAAATGTGATTGGTTCAGCACAATAGTTAAGAGTGGATGGGCAGCAGGGGAAGGTGGAATGAAACTGCAAAAATTTCAGCACCTAGAACCAGAAGCTAACAACATTCAGATTAGCAATAAGGCAAAAGAAGTGTATGAGCTTGTCCTGGTTTAACCCCAGCCAGCAACCAAGACCCAAACAGCCAATCATTCACTCCCACACCAGTGGGATCAAGGCGAGAATTGGGAGAAACTATAAAAACCCAGCTCAAGGGTTGAGATAAAGACAGTTTAATAGGGAAGGCAAAAGATGCACACACAAGGAAAGCAAAACAAGGAATTCTTTGTTTCCAATGGTGTTCAGCCATCTCCAAGAGAGCAGGACCCCATCACATGTAACAGTTACTTGGGAAGGCAAACTCCAAACAGCCATCCCTTCCTCCTTCCTCCCACTTTATATACTGAGCATGATGTCTCATGGTCTGGAATATGCCTTTGATCAGTTTGGGCCACCTGTCCCAGCTGTGTCTCCTCCCAGCCCCCCACTTGTTCCCAGCTTCCTCACCACTATGAAAAGGAGAAAAGGCCTTGGCTCTTTGTAAGCCCTGCTCAGCAAAAACAAAAACATCTCTATATTATCAGCCCTGTGTTCAGGACAAATCCAAAACCTAACCCCACACTAGCCACTGCCAGGAAAAATAACTTCACCCCTGCCAAAACCAGTATAGAGTATAACTTACCAGTAGAACACTTTATCAAAGATAAACATAGTTCCACTAAAAGTCTTGAAATCAAGATCACAATAATGTTTATGCAAGATTTTTTTCTACAGGAGTGGCAGAGAGTGGATTTTTGTTTACGACTCCTCTGTTTCAATAGTAATGCTGTATTAAAAACAAGACTTTAGAAAAGCGGGAGTGCCTGCATCATGTAGGTCAGATTATTTAATTTAGCAACAGTTTCACTCTAAATATCTACTGACCTCAGGAGACAGAAGATATTCCATGAGCTCCTGTTTCCGTTTTCCCGTGCACTGGATGCCAATTGCCCTGCAATAGTGGAGCACAGCCAAGGTGTGTTCGAGCACCTAACACTGCAGTTTCCTCAGCAGCTCTCCAAGAATTGTCTCTGAACTGCTCCTAAACTCTGAAATTAAATCATGCCCAAAAAATGCTGGGTTTATTTTGCATTTCTTTCCCAAAGTAAAGTTTTTGGAAACTTGCACATAACCCAGCACCTGAAGTACTACATTCAGCAACAGCAATTGTAATAGTGCTCACCATGTGTGGCTTTTGCTGTATGAATATATTTGATGGCTACTCAGGGAAAGTTACTGTTGACTCTATGAAACAATACAAGTCTGCAAATATGTTTCAATGTTTGCAGTTGCACCATAAATATTACTTCGTTTATTTTCTATTCTCTATTTTATGTTTGTTTCTGTATGCTCTTGTATGTGTGTTTGTCAGATCATAACTATTGCATTTTGGAGGTTGATTGTGTTTGATATTAAAGTAGATAGAGGCAAAGCACGGGTAACATTAGAAACTCAAAAACTTAGTCAAAATCCAACAGCTCCTCATTTTACTTGGAGAAGCAGCATGAAATTTGCCGAACCTCAATAATGCATAACCTCTACATTTTGTTTAAAGCTGAAGGATTTTATACCACACTTTTTCTGAGTTTTGTATTTTTATTATAAAATACAGAAACCTACAAACTCGTCTGATGCATTTTGAAAACCATTAATGAAACATGAAAGATGCAATATATCAGATCAATTCTACTTCTCAGCAGTCGAATAATCAGAAAGTGGTTTCAATTACCATTGCGGTTGAAGAGCAATTTATTACGATGAAGAGCTACTTTAGCAACATCAAATGTATTTCAAATTTTTGTGTAGCTTTTATAAAACTGAAACAACATTTCAAGAAAAAAAAAAATGCAAGAAAGAAATGTGCGCAAATAAGGTCCCACAAATTAGACATTATTAGACTGATGGAAAACCCCACAGGAAAATGTCCTTTAGAATACAATGCCTTAATGTAATCCTAGCATTTTTCTGCTGGGCCAAAGTACAGGTTATTAATTTCTTTGGTTACATGCTCCTATCCCCAAAAGATAATACGAAAATAGCAAAAAAAAAAAAAAAAAAAAAAAAAAAAAAAAAAAAAAAAAAAGAGAGAGAAATTACAAAGGAAATAAGGCTGACACAATTGCTGGAGGATAAATCCTGTAATGAGAGACTGAGCAAGCTGCATGTAAGAAATTTAAAACGGTGAATACTAAGGGGATATTATATGTTTCCAACAGTCTAGAAATGCCCTCACAGTGACAATTTACATGATAAAAATCTCAGTCACGGTCTCAAGAAATGACAGATGAAGAACAATGTCTTGAGGCTAAGAAAAGTTTAGACAGATATCAGGAAGAAGTTATTAGCAGTGTAAGCAATTGAATGATGGTGTAGTCTATGGTGCAGAGGGGGATAGTGGCATTTTTACTATACACATTTAAGAACTCAGATTATAATTTATAGGAACAATGAATTAAATAGTCTTCAAAATTACAGGTGCCAGAGTAAATTAAATATCTTCCTTTTGGCCATGATGTATTATTGCTTTGGAGCTAAAATACATATTCCTTAAAATAACTGTTTTAAAAGGAAAGGAAGGCTACATTCAATAATATAAACTAAATTTTAGATATCTTTTGATATATTAAATAATAGTGTCTTTCTAAATAATAGTGTCTTTCTTCTACTTAGTTGAGATGCAAAATCATGATTCAAGAGCAGTACATAGAAGAAATAGTGCAGATAAGAGGATCTGAGGTTTTCACCAATTGATAAAAGAAAGAAAAAATGCTTTAATTAAAGGCTGAAATCAATCATTAGAGGAGGAAAAAAAATTGCTACTAAATGTAAATTACTTTTACTTCACAGAAAAGATAAAAGTCGAAAAGCTAGTAAATCTAACCATTAAACATAATTATATTAGGATTTATCTCCTCCTATTTGAATGGAACTACAAAAGTATAACCCCAGTAAAGTGACTATAGGCTGAATGGACCTCAAGACTGAATCATCGATCCCCTGAGATGTTGATGTATCCTTCATATCATCTCCAAATCCTTTGGCTCATGCTGAACAAAGCTTACATTTCCATTTTCATTTCATTTACCCTTGTCCTGTATCCAAAAGCTTTCATGGCTTTTCCAGAGCCATCATTTTATATCAGTTGAAAGTCTTTCATTAAAATAAAAAAAAAAGGAAAAAAAAAGACAGAAATATTAAACTACATAACTGACCTTAATACTTTTCAAACATTTGGTGAGTGATTCAGGTACTTAACATCTAGACATTCATAACTTAGTACAGAAAAATACAACAGATGGTTAAAATCACATTATAAATAGTTCTTTAATTTAGTCAATGAAAAAGCTTTTGGAGTAGTTAATAGTTACAACAAGTATCACAGACACATCCTAATGTGCAGATGTATTTCTCACATCAGGCAGTCCCAATGACATCTAATCCTATTGTACTGCAGGACACAGTTCAGGAAAATGGCAGTTTGGAGGTTTCCCTGTTTAGAGTAATACAGTTAAAGTCAAGCAAATGCTCACATTCAGACATGACCGGTGATATTTACCCAAACAAGAACAATTTATTTAATGACTTTTTTTTAATATAAGGTAATGCTGAAGACCAAGTAAGCCCTCTTCAAAATTAAAACAACAACAACAGCAAAACCCAAACAAACAAACAAAAAGTGAAGAAAACCAGGATTCCTGGGTTGAGATAAAAATTAAACCTACTTCTGGTAACAGAACGGATATTCTTTGACTGTAACTTCTTTTAGAAAAACATAAAGAGAAAAATAATTCAGACTGGAGAATTTGAGATATCAATAACTAACATTTAAAGGCACAAAAAATAATCTCCATCTGTAATTATAATACTTATTTCTCAGAAAATCAATCCTGATACATGGAGATGAGATCTGCTTGGGTATTAGAAGCTTGCATTATTTCCTCATTTATAAAAATGGCTGGGAAGGAGGCAGGACCAGCTACTGAGTCTTTGCTTTTGCAAACAAAATTGCAGTCTTACTCTTGGCTGTTAATAGCAAATTATTTTGTTAATATTAGAAAAAAAAATTAATGATTCTACACACAGTTCCATCATTACAAACTGAAATTTCAAGAGAGCTATTTCCTCCTGCAGAGCACTGTAGATGTTTTTCTGTATACTTTATAAGATTTGAAAGTCTGTTGTTTTTCAATTCACAAAAGGATTAATCTTAACTGCTTATATAGCCTACTTTATTTAAAAATCTGGTATCCTCCAGCCAGTCTTATTTCTTACTCTCAGTAAAATTTGAGAGTTTTCAAGCAACAATTTTTTCTATGTATGCTATTCCACACCTAGTCATCTATTTGAAAACATAAACCTGGTTTCATATCCTATAGTATCCAAAGAAGTTATCTCATTCCCCATTATGTGAGAATACATCCGTTTTCACAATATTAAAGTAAGCAGTGGAAAATAAATATTCATGAAGCTATCCAATAATGACCAAAAAATAATAACATTCTGCTAAAAATTGAAACCTACCCTTGAAACAAAGGTTATATTAACATATGAAAGTGAGCCCAGCTTCAAATTGGCTTCTTCTAACTTAATATTATAATGCGTGACCTAACCTCCTTCTTCATAACTAATTAAAACTCCTGTATTATTCATGTTACACATACCAAGAAGTCTTATACGATCTCCTTAAGAAGGTTCTGTAATAAAAATATTATTCTATCATTTTAAATGTCTTATATCTCTCATCATTCAAAATAACATCAAACACTTTAATGCATTTCCAATAATATTTCAGATTTGCATAAAATCTCTTTTTTTTTACTATTGACCTTGCTCCACAAAAAATAGGCAAAAGGTTCTCCATAATGGAAACCAGTACCTTACTATCAGCAATGAGAAAAAAATTAAGTGTATATAAATAGATATATTTATTGTATCTTTAATAAGTCTCTGTTATGTCAAATCTTAAAAGTTCACATTTGTCAAACAAAATTTTTCTACAGCTCTTGGACTATTGGGGAGGGGGAGGCGTTCTGGTTTTTTCATACAGGTTTGATGCTAAACTGTTCCACACTTGATCTGTGTTAAAACAAACCTCTCCATCTAAAAGCAGTTTCTATAAAATGTGTCGTTTTAAGAACAGTACTTAGAAATTATAAAAATACTTGAAGCAATGCCATGGAAATTTTGATCATCTTCCTCCTGAGTTAAGATAAATTTAAACTGAAGTTGCCCAAGATAAAAGGAGATATACATTTTGCTTAGGCTAAAACATCCAAAGGATAAAGAGTTAATTTGTTTTTAAAAACTGCATGCAGTATTTATCTCAGCAAGTCCTGTGTCCATATAATAATAAGCAAGTATTAATCAATAAAAATTCAATATTGAGTACAAAAGTAAAAGTTTGTTCCTGCAATAAGTATTCAGCTATTCTACTTTCATTGCAGACATCTTTCACTTGCTCTTGCTTCATTTGGGACAGAATAGATTTCATTCTAAATAAGCAGCTGACACCATAATAATACATATCAAATAATAGAATGAGAACAAGGTCTGAAAGGTGCAAAGGATTAACTTCTTTATAACTACAACTTTGGTACCAACAAAAGCAGAATAAAACCCGTACTTGTCAATAATTCTCATTATGCAATTTGTGTTAGACTAGATAATGGAACTGAATACTATGACCACTAATCACTTTCTTTAGTTCTTTCTTTTAGTTAAAAGCTGATATTAAAGTGCTAATTCAAAATTATGATCAACTCTAAGTTTACAGCAATTCTGCATTTGGAACCTACTTAAAGAATCAATAAGAGTTCAAGTAGATCTCTGATGTAGTGCATTTGCATATACAAACAATCCTGGTGGACATGCTCTACAAATTGCTGATAAACAAATAAAGGGTTGAATGGCAAGTCTCAGCGGTTTGTGATCAGCAGGACAGGGTCTGGTTGGAGGTCTGTCACTAGCAGTGCCCCGAGGGTTTAAAGTGGGTCCAGTATTGTTTAGTTTATCCATCAATGACTTGGATGAAGAGGCAGAGGCCTCCAGAGCAGGTTGCTGACACAAGGCTGTGAGGAGTGGCCAACACCCCAGAGTGCTGTGCAGCCCTTCAGAAGGGCCTTGGCAGGCTGGAGGGATGGGCACCTGCTTCACACTGCTCAGAGGCTGCCTGCAACAGCGCGGTCAATAGGCACAACTGTTCTGTGTTCTGAGTTTCTGCCATTTGGGGCAGAATTGATGAGGCTGGTTGAGATGAACCTGGGCCGGGCCCCTTCCTCACTGTGAACTGGGCTCGAGGAAGGCTAGAGGAAGGGTGTCTGCAGTGAAGAGAAGGACTGACAGCCCCACTTTGTTTCAGTGAGACACACTAGAGCCTTAGTTTATGCTAAATTTCTATACCCTTAACGCAACAGACTACAGCAACACACAGGGCCCACAAGAATTAGAAGGCTTGGGCCTTGGGTTTCTTTTTTCCCCCAACATCAATGACCACATTGTGATAAAAAGAATAAATTCTCTTCATTGATGTAAACCAATATTTTTATTTCCACCAGAGTCCAAAAAAGATCAGATATATATAAAGATATATCTTTATATCACCTGTCATTTTTTGCCAGCGTGAACCATCACTGGACTCAAATATATATCTTTAAAGGTTCATATTGCCCTGAAATTCAACTGACTCTGTCCTGAAAAATGTAAGTCCTTATATATAAATGGGATTATATTGTCTGTGAGCAAAATTCTTCCTGCAGATTGGGCAAAATTTAGCATTCTCATGGGTATTACAGAGGCACTAACTGCAGAAAACATGGCCACATATGATTGAAACAATCAGTTTCAATCTGGAAGAAAGGAGACCACAATGGTGATTTGGAGTAAGTTTTCTGGTCTATTGGCACCAGGCAAGTAGGTCTTGCAGTATCAGAGATGAGTCTATTACCATAATAGTAAGAGACACAAAGCTCTTCCAGTACCATCTCAGCAAGTGTTTCTCCTGCATACACCACCATGAAGTGATTTGGTGTGACTGACTGGCTGTTTTGAGCTTCAAAGCAAGGTTTCAAGTTACCTGTCAGCATCCCACATAAAGCGAACTGAGTTGCCCAGCTCCCCCTCTGCCCTGGTCTGCCTCCAACAAAACAAGAAAGGATGGCAACATGTGGATCCATACCTCTGTGTAGGTATCCATGTAAATTGGACAGGTAACAGAATTAGATGGCCTTGCAGTAGAGAACAGAACCAGAAAGAACATTAAGAGCATAAGACACTGTGGAAAGGCCTGGTGGTAATGCAAAGTCTTCAATAAAACTGGAAACCTGGTTTTAGAATCTTCAACAGTATAATTAACAGCCTGTATTTCTGCCTTAAATTTCCAATGCTCTATTCCTCCTCTCAACATTTCCTTTTTTATTGCAAAGAAAGCTTTTGAAGTGACAGCTGCTCATCATTTGTGTTCATCAGTGCTTATCATTTGTGTGCAACCACTGATGGAGTCAGGTTAGCAACATGCAGGAACTTGTGTTTCTCATAACTCACCATTCCCTAAAAGCAATACATTGTAAACTAACCGAATCATTGGGAATAGTTTTCAACTTTAACAACAAAATAATGTTTTCTGAAAAATGTACCCTACTGCATAAAAAAAAAGCAATTTGGAAATAATTTAATGAATCTAGCAGACAGCTTGCTTTGTGGTGTGCCATGCTGAGACAAAGTTATAGAAGCTGTGATGCGACATTACTGTTTGTTAACATTTTCCCATGAGCCTTCCTTCTGGTGTCATTTGAGAGTAAGTCATTTAGTAATTCTGAATTTAGTTGAACAGATGTTTTTTTCATGTTTATTTTACCACTGGGGTTATGTAAACCTAAACTATGCCTCACCAAAAAGCAATTCTAAATATCAGTAGTTTCTGCATATTACTGACAAGGTACATCTTGGTGATTCATTCAGTTGTAACAAAAATCACATTTGAATCTCATATAGCATTTGAATTATTCTAAGCAGCTAGTATAAAGAACACATTAATTATTAAGCATATATGACATAATTCAATTTTTATCTTCAGATGCAAAATTGTCATTTTGTTTCTTGGCCCAGAGAACAGAAATTTGTAAGCTTTTACAATGTCGCAAGGGAATACTTGATACCACAAAAGTGTTCATACCAATCTGAATTCTACTCAGTCATATATTAAAGTCTCCTCTTGCAAAATTGTTGCAAAGCAGTTTATTTTATTCTCTGTAAAAAAATAAAATAAAAAAATCTTATTAATGCAAATTATTATTAGAATTGAAAAGTAAAAATGAATAAAATTTTCCAAGTAGAATCACCATGAATATATTTCTATGCAAATGTCAGTGTAACTGTAAAAATTCTTTTAAAAATCTGCAAAGAGATCATTCTTATTTCTCAGTCTTTGCATGCACATCTGAAAGTAGCATATGTATGTATTACTTCTTCCTTACAATGACCTGTAATGTAAATCAAAGTCCTTTAAAACAACTGCTGTAGAAGGTTTTTTTGGTTAGAGACAGGAGGTTATCTTAATTAAAATGAGATTATTTGATATTTTATTGAGCCACATATGAAGAAAAATCTACAGAATGGGGTCAGATAAAAAGGGAGCAATATCCACTTTATGCATGTTAGCCTCTATAAAATTTCCCCTTAGTAAACCTCAGTTGATTCTGTGGTATTTATGAATCTGTGAAAAGGTTATTTATCTGTCTGATTTTTTTCTATATATTGTGCTTATCTAAAATACGTGTAGCACTGGTTTTATAGCATAAGTGGGAATTTAATTTTACTGAATTAGAGTAGATAAAAAAATTATAATTTTGCATGTTGATCACATATCTTTTGGAGTGTCTTCTCTGTTATTCACAGGAGAACTCTGACATAAATCTTTCAAATATAGTGAGAGTAAGCAAAAGTTTACAAACCATTATTCATCAAAGTAATGTAACATGTCCACTAGAAAAATATGGTGTCCCCTTTTCCTTCTGAGTCTATAGAAAACAAGGATAGCAAGAATAATGGAAGTACTCAGAAGGTCCTTCTCTCAGAACATGTGAGAAATTTATAGTGACCATGGAGACGTCTAAGGCACTTCCAGACTTACCTCTTATGGAGCATCAGCTCAGATCCATTACTGTCATTAATTTCTAACAAGGAGAGTCTTCCTTCTGAAAGTATTTACACAGTTTTGAGGAAAAAATGCCTTTCTGGCATCTGTCTCAATGGACCTTGTATCAAAGAATCACAGAATAGTTGGAAGCGACTGTTGGAGGTCATTTAGTCCAACATCACTGTTCAAGCAAGTCACCTAGAGAATGTTATTCAGAAATGTGTCCAGACAGCTTTCAAATATCTCCATGATCTCTGGGAAAACTGTCAAAAAACTTACTAGACTCTAGATGGACAGCCTCCACTGCACTCCTCTCTTCTATCCAGCCAGTTCTCCCATCAAAAAAGACAGAAAGGTTAGTTAAGAATGGTTTCCATTTGCTGAATCCATTCTGACTACTTTTGATCACCTTCCTGTCTTCCATGTGTTTAGAGATATCTCCTTAGGATGAGCTGATTCATCACCTGTCCAAGGTCTGAGGTGAGTCTGACCGGCCTATAATTTCTTCTGTCATCCTTTTTGTCCTTTTTGAAAACTGGGTTGACATTTCCTTTCTTCCAGTCCTTGGGCACCTCTTCTGACTGCCATGACTTTTCAAAGATGATTAAGAGTAGCCTAGTAATGATATCTGACAGTTCCCTCAACACTTATGAGTGCATCCCACTAGGGCCCATGTACTTCTGGATATCAAGTTTGACTAAACAGTCTCTAACCCAATCCTTCTCAATCAAGAGAAAGTCTTCTTATCTCCTGGCCTTGTCCCTAGTCTCCTGGGTCAGTAATTCCTGAGGCCTGGCCTTGGCAGTGAAGACTGCAGCAAAGAAGGTATTCAACATCTCAGCCTTCTCTGCAGCCTCTGTTGCAACAGTCACTGTTCCATTGAGTCGGGAGTCAACATTTTACTTAGTATTCCTTATGTAATTGATTTATTTGAAGAAACCCTTCTCGTTATCCTCAACACCTTCACACAAATTTAATTCCAGACGAGCTCTGGCCTTCCCTGTTGCATTTCTGAATACTCTGACATCACTAAATTCATCCCAGGCATCATGCACCTGTTTGATGTATATCTGCTGACAGGAGTTGCTTGTTCATCCATGTAGGTCTCCTTCCCCTTCCACATTTTCTTACCCAGAGGGATGCACTCCAAGCAGCCAGGAGGAAGTGATCCTGCAATATTGACTTGGACTTTCTTGGACTCTTCTTCCTTGTAGGGCATATACCCATGGCATTCTTCCAAGAAGTTCATTGAAGGAGCCAAAGTTAGCTTTCCTGAAGTCTAGGGTTGCAAAGATACTCGCTGCCTTGCTTCCTCCTTGCAGAATACTGGACTCACGGTTGCTTAGTCAAGGCTACCCCCTAAACTTCATATCTCCCACCAGACTTTCCTTGTCTATAAGCTCCAGCAGCACACCATTCCTACTTGGTTCCATCATCATCTGTATCAGAAAGTTATCAAAGATTTCTAGGAACCTCCTAGACTGCTTCTGCCTTGTGTTGCTCCTCCAGTGGTGGGTGATTGAAGTCCCCTATGAGAACCAAGGGCTGTAACTGTGAGGGCACTTCCAGCTGCCTTTAGAAGGCATCCACCTTCTAAAGACAAAGGAGCCTGCAGAAAACACCCACAACACTGTCACCCTTTCTAGACTGCATGTAAATAAGACAAATTTATTTGAAACTCTGATGTATTAATGTGGCCCTCCAATAGAGCACGCTGTAGTTTTAAATCTTGGAGTAAAAGTTGGAGTTATGAAATCATAAACCTGTGACTGCTGTATTGTCAGGGTAAATAGATGGGAAATTCATGCCAAATATTGAAAATATATTGATTGAATTACTCAGAAGGGAAAAAATTAGAATTGTATGAAATAAATTGAAATTCAAAAAAATAAAAATTGAGGTTTTCCTCAAATATCTAATTAAGAATATGAGCTTCTATATTTCAGAGAGTGAATAGCAGCAATATTTATTATACTCAGAAAGCTTTCTCAGAAGAGAGGAAACTTTTAACAGTTCTCATATTATAATATTGAATATTTTAAGAAAACATATATTTAATCAAACTAAAAGTGAAAAAAGAGAGAAGATTATCAGGGCATACTCCCCGTGGGGATGCTCTTATGATAGTTCATAGTTCTAGTTCTAGTCCTGAAAATCCCTAGCGATGCCTGACTTAGCTATTTTCCTGTGCTGAGATATTGTGGCCAATTTGCTCAAGACTTTCTACTTTTCTGACATTGCACTGTCTCAAATGGTCTTAAGCACTACAGTAAGCAGATGTGCTGGTTTTGCACATATGACATTTAATGAGGAAGGAAGGACACATTCAAAGAAATTATTTTTTCTGAGTGCTTCCTCTATGTCTCACAAAAACCAATCAGTGACCAGTTTTGAGAATCGACAACTTATTAAACCACTGAGAAGGCTAAACACCTCTGTGAATATGCATTTTAAAACGAACAAAGCCCAGGAAGTGTTTCTTCTTTCTTCCACCTGAGTAAGAGGTAACAAGGCAGGCCAGGCAGCAGGGCCAGCCCAGGCCTGCAGGCCTGCAGGAGGAGGAGGGAAGCCGAGCCAGGCCCTGCCTCTGGTGCAGCACAGGCCGGCCCAGGTTTCTTTCTCCCCTTTCTCCCTGCAGCTTGGCTCCAAGGCTGCCATTGCTAACACCCTCAGGAGCAGCTCCAGGTGGGCTGGGCAGCCCAGTGAGGACTGGGCCGTGCCTCCCTGGAATGGAACGTAGCCAGAGCAGCTACCATCATTTCTGGCTGGGTCCTTGCTGTCCTAGCCCAGCCCCAGCACAGCTGCCAAAAGACTCTCTATCATAAATAACTCCTGGCCAAAGCCCAGATGAGATCACATCTTCAGGACTGGGGCAAGATATTAACTCTTCCACTGCCCAGAATGAGACTTGCAGACACTCTGTTCTCTCTCGAGTGAACGAAAAGGACAGAGATGAAGACATGCACAGAAACAGCATAGAGACATCAAAGTCAGATATGTAGGAGGAGTCGGGTCCTAGATGAGGGAATGAGGAGAGTTGTGGACTGAAATTTTCTCTTGTAAGCTACAGAGAAGATAAATCAGAAACTTCTTTCCCTGTAACTCGTGAATGCATATGGGGTGGATGAAATGTTCTAACTGTAGACATGAGCAGAGGAATTTGTGTTGAAATAAACAGATGTTGAAGTAGCTGTGATCCCATGAGAAATTTGATCAGAGAGAGAGAACGTGATCATGATGAAGACACTTTTTGCCCCCAGGGATGAAGAGAAGATCTCTGTTCTCAGAGTTAGATGAAGAGAACTTTGCTCTGAACTGCTCATCCTTAAAATAAACCCCATGAGTTGACATGGTCCTCAATAAGAGTTAAGGGGAAAATTGTCAGCCGAGGAAGGGATTTTTACACAGCGATCAGATTTCCATTCTCCTAGGTGGCTGATTCACTGTGACTTTGAAGCCACGAGAAAACTGTTTCTTGTGGAGAAGCCTTCATAGACTGAGTGAGAAACTCCTTTCCCTAAGTAAATTAGAGAAAGACTATTTTTAGAGATGGTAAACTGATTGATTTGTTTCTGTACGTTGTCAGTGTGAAAGAAAATAAGTTGTGAAGGGAGAAGTGTTCTGAAAGTTTTATTCAGCTTATTATTTTCCTTTTACTTTCTATTAATATAGTTTTTCTTTATACCCTTCAAAGTTTGAGCATGTTTTGCCTTTCTCCTAATCCTATCTCACAGCAGAATGAGTAAATAATTTTAGTGGGTGCACTGGCAATTTAGCCAGCGCCAAACCCACCACAGCAGAAGACCCTGGTGTCACCTCTTGCTGGATTCCAGAAATCTGGAGTTTTTGAGCTTTCTGTGCTTTCAGGCACAGATCCCCTGGAGAACATTGCTTTTGACCTGAGGCCTTGGGGACAGCTTCTAAATATGAGTGGTGAAGTAGAAATCACAAGTGTGTAGTGAATTAGAAGTGTGTGCTTTCACAGGATGATGGGTTTTAAATTTGGGTTTTTTTCTAGTATAATAATAGGTATGGGACAAGATGGAGATTTTTGGGCCTTGTCACTTTGTTTGTTCATCTTTCTTCTTCTTCCTTCTTCTTCATGGATTTCAGGTAGTAGTTTCTGGTTGGTCAGTTAGTGTCACTCTAAGGGCCATGGGAATGTAGTTATTGGGTCAAAAGTATAAATAATATAGGTGTTAATTCTCTATTGGACTGTTTAGCCTTAAAAGACCTTGTAGCAGTTGCCTCTGTAGCCATTTTTCCCTACTTCTAGAAAGGAGCTGGAAGTGCTGTCATACTTTCTGTACTTTCTGATAAGATATAATAAACATCCAAGCCCAAACACAAGAAAAACCGTTTCAACTGTTTCTGCTAATCCTGGCTCTGAGAGAAGACAGATGAGACTGATAGACAAACCACTAATAGGGGGTGCAAAGCCCCTGCACCCCTGCCCACAACCTTTCACAAATCTGGAAGAAAACCTGATGAAATGGGACTCCCCTGAGTATAGGATTAGGATAAAAAGGGCTCCAAAAAAGGGGCTCAGAAACTGAAGCCAATGATCTGCCATAAACAGTTCCCAAAGTAGTAGAAAAGATGAAGAATTTTGGAGAAATCTCTACAGAGATAAAAGAATATTGATTTTTTTTGGCCAGGTTCCAAGGCCTGCATCTGTTGACGAACTTAGTGAATCGATTCACAGAAAGCAGGGAACATATAAGCACTGTGGAGTAAACAAAGTGACCCGAAAAGTGGAGAGTCCTGAGCCATTTGTTACCTAATGATTCCTCTTTAGGAGCAACTGCAAGTGAAGGAACAAAACAAGCAACACCAAAGATGATAGGGGTTTACCCACTCAAACCCATTAAAGAAAGAGGAAGGACAAAATATTTTGCATTTCCTCAAGTCATTTTTGAAGCTGAACCTTCAGACTAAAGTTGTATGAGACCAACAGGTCATCTATTCCAGAAACTCTAGACTGTTAAATATGTGGCACTTAACACCTTTTCTCATGTCGAGTGTTGTATTTTATCTTGATAATACTGTGGAATCAAAATGCAGTTCCAGCACATGTCACTTGCACGCTATAATTTTTTTTTAAGACACTCTTCTGGACCAGTATACACCAAAAATTGCCATTTCATCCTTTTAATCCTTTATAAATTTTCTCAACATTTCTGTAGAAAGCTCACTATTTATAAAAGTATTTATTTCCAGGAAATCAGAAGTGGCCCTGAACCTAACCAGATTACACAGGATGCCAAATAGTTTTCATGAAATGGCTTTTCCATTTCCTTCTTCATAGTTATGGGATATGCCTTGAACTATTATGAAACAATCTCTCTTAAAAAGAGAAATGCTTCACTATCTTTTTCTGAGATACCTGTGTGCATGAATTTTTCTTTCTGTTTTCTCAAAATGTTGTCACCTCATTTGTTGAACAGTGTTATACATTACTGGGCATTTTGGTTTTTGTATATGGCAATTCCCATATTTTTTAGCTACCATACATGATTTAGATGGCTTTGGGTATTTCCAATGCAAAAAAAAAAAAAAAAAAAAAACCTTACTGGCTCATATTTAACTGCATTTCTTTAAACTATAGAGAATTATAATTTTAGAAGCACCATTATTTTTATTTTTCTTTTAAGGCTTACATGAAGTTTTCAACATAACTCCAGCAACACTGTTTTTGGTGAGTCACACTAGCACATTTGAGCCCCAAAATGTGACCAAAAAATTAAATTTATTTTTGGTCTTCATTCTTAAATTTAAAAGCATAAATTTAGCCCTTTTCAGCTAAGACATAGGTCCTCTCATTGCTGCTATTTGCTTCCATATGTATTTCTCCAATTGCCTGAATCAAAAGCACCTCTCATCCCAAGGTACCTTAAAAAGCAAGAGTGCAAATCGAATAAGGTCTCATTCTCACTACATCAATTTTCAAACAACATTTTGTTCTAGCAAAGGTAGTCCTGGAGAATATTTGAAATACATTTAATGAGCAGTTCTCATTAGGAGCAGAGGTGAAGGGACCTAAAAGCAAAGCAGTAGAGACCATATCCAGGAAACTCCTACTTGAGAGTTAAATGGTCAGGTCCAGAATGCAGACAGAACTGATTCCATTAGCTTACAGTAAATATTTAATGGTTATTAATTCCTTGAACATTGACTCTGTTGCCTTCTTGATGGCAGAGGGATGTTAAAGTGCTTGAATGGGATTTTTTCAAGAAATATTGAAGCTTTTGGAGGATCGTTTTGGGATTGTTCACTATTTCTGCAGTCTGAGGGAGTTTGTCCTCTGAGGCAGATGAGAAGCAAGCTGATAAAATCCCATCCACTTCATATATATATTTTTTTTTCATAAACCACCTTTTATTATTCTGGCTAGGTACCAAAAGATAAAGAAAGGAACATTTCTTAACACATACAATTTAGCCTTGTATTGAATTCCAATTCTATGGTGGAAAAGAAAGAGAAAGATTTAAGTAAGATTTCCTGCAATGAAAAAGGGTTAATCGTCATAAATATCAAGGGGAAAGCACGGGATGTAAGGAGGAGTAGAATAATAAATCTTCACAATTTTCTAAAGAATATGTTTCTGCTTCAGGTATTTATTAAAAAGCAGGCTTTTCAAAATACTGTGCTATGGAAAGAAACCTCCAGGAATCTCCTCTGCAAGAGTTATGCTGTTTTTTAAGTGGCTTTAAATGTCCTTTTGAGAAAGTGAAGAAGTAGCTGGTAGGTCATACAGAGCTGTCAGTGATCACAAATAGATCCCTCAGTGATATTTGACCCACAAACAAATGTAAGCAAAATCATAAGTCACATAAGTCAAAAACTGTGCCAAAGAACCACTAGTAAACATCATTTAAATATGTCTACCAGCAAATTACCCTTGAAATTAATTAGCAATGTTATCATGGGAGTATACTAATACTACAAATCATAATTTGACCATTGCTCTTGAGTTAGAATAATATTTTGTTAAAGTTGAAATAAATAAGATTCTATTTTATGTCATTATCACTATGAATATATATTCAGGATGCACACAACATAGCAATTAAGAGGATTTAGCTTTAGGGATTCATATACATAAAGGAGCACCCAGATCAGAATATTCTGTAAGCCACAGAATCAAAGGCAATCTGTGGAAAAATTGCCCCAGGAACTTAAGTCTTTATTCCTAAAATTAGTGCAACTTTCTTTTAGATATTTATTTATTGCATTTCATTCTGTGGAGCACTTCAATACCTTAAAAAAAAGGGAGCATCTTCTTTTAAAATACCTAGGCTTTTCTCTAGTAAGATGTTGATTTACCCCAGAAACTTGTAAAGCTCTCAGGCACATTCTTACTGTTTTGCAAAAGAATATTCTCCCTTAATTAGACTTCTCCATACTTAAAATAAGGATGTGCTCAGCTAATTTCAGGAGTATTCTGCATCTCTCCTTTTGGGACCCATGATCAGTGCCTTAAGAAATTCATTCTCCATCTCCCTTTTATGAAGTGAAAATAAAACAATATTTCATTGTCATTTGCCAGTGGTAGAAGACTTCAGGATTGTTATTGAGATCAAATCTTTCTTCTGTAACTGGTAGTTCTCTTGTATTTTGTGCACATCTCATTTTCTTTCTTGTCACACATACACAGCTTTAAGTAGATGGTTTATCATTCAGTAAAGCATAATCCCACTTATCCCTCTTATGAATTTTCATCTATATTGTCTAACTTCTGTGTGAGCATACTGAGTGCTTCATTATCTTACTTAAGAGTAATTTGATTTTCTCAGTAGCACTGCACAAGTAGACAGGAACTTTGTTTTTGTACTAGATTCATTGAGTTCGACACCATGGCTAGTTTTTGTTTCCTGGAAGGTTGCTTCCTTGTTCCTCTCTGACACTCAGGAGAATATCCCTTTCCCTCCACCAAATCTAGTTTAAAGCTCTGTTAATAAGTCCAGCTATTAGGATATTATCACAACAAATAAAGTAAAACATACATTCAGATATAAAAAAGTATATTTGCTAGGATTTGAACCCAGAGAGAAATAGTGCACATTAAGGTTTAAGGTATAAATAATTATGGTGACCTACTTCTGAAAAGATAAGTAAAAAATTAAAAGAAAAATAGAAGTTAAAATAATCAACAGGATACACCCTGAATTGTAGAAATGAAGTATAAAAGTGGCAGTCTGAAAATATGACTTTGTTGCTCTCTGGTGCCTGAATCAGTTAAAATGTGGAAGTAAGGTCACTATGTTCAAGATTGCAGATGATAAAAAGATTAGAAGATGGAACAAGTAAGGTTGAATGGCACAAACTAAGTTATATTTTGATTGTTTACATGAACAACATAGCAGATGGCAAAGGCGTTTTGTTGTACAGAGAGATGCAAAATAATTAGGCTTGGAGCAAGAAAACAAGCTATACAATATGTGGCAAATGGCCCAATAATTTAGCACACTGATCAGGAAAACAATTTGAAGGTTATTATGGAAAACCATTTTAGGCAGAAACACAAAGCACAGTTGCAGTAAAAATGGCAAACAAAACATTACTGTGAATGTGTAGATGAATAGACTAGAATAAAAGGAAATATAATGCTGTTATTGTGCACTTTCTATTAGGCTATATAGGAGCTACATATGCTGCACTGGCTAGCCATCACTGGAAGAAAATGTTTCAAAATGAAAAAAAGAAAAAGTCAGTAAAATTATAATAAATCTTGAAAAAGACACATTTAGAATAAACATATACTTGAGCTCTAAGTTTATAAAGGAATTTATGTTACAGAATTAGATGCAACAATGTTTTTCTCTAATAATCCTAAATTCCAGATTTCGAGTCCAGAATCTCTGAGGACAGGTTGTTTTCTGCATGCAAGTCATTCTTTGACACCATGGTACTAGTTAAGGAATAACATCAATAAGTAAGAGTTGCACTTACTCTAAGGATAATGTATATAACATAAGGACAATTACTCTAAAAGGATAATGTATTCCAATGTAGTTTTCTAAACCTGGAGTTAAATGTTCTCATCCTAACATGAACATTGAAACATATTAACAAGCTAGAAATAGATGTACAAAAATGTTATTGTCATTTTATTCACAATTAATGGCAATAATCCAAAGTAAATGTTGTTTAAATAAATGCAAAACTCTAAGTATTCCATTCTTGTATTAAAATAACTGTCATATTGAAGATATATTCAAGTTAAATCAGTAGAATCATCAAAATAGTACTTTAGGAATGAGATTAATAAAGACATTAAATAATTTTAGTCAGAGACTGGGTTCAACTGAAATTCAGTAAATAATTTTCAATAATTCAAAAAGATAAAGTCAGTAATAAAAGTTCAAGTCTAAAGGCAAAAATTTTTTACAAACATGGATTGATTTTTCAGCTATCGTCATTTTTTCTTTACTGCAAGACATTGAGTCACTGTTTTTTGTTTTTCCTTGAAGGCAAAGCATTTGCTTACATTTAAAAGCTACATTTTTCTAATTCCACCTGCATCCTGTTTTAAAATAGGTCTGACAGGAAGATTCAGACTGAGATAAAAACATTCAGTTATAAATACTACAGGTACAAAAAAGAAAATATCTATTCATTGCTATTAGCAGGAAATGTTTTAAACTACAAAGAGATTGGACTGCTTTATATAACAAAAAGGAAATAAGTCCAAAGTTTCATTATCTAGCAGAAGAAAATTAAAAGATAGGGAGGAAAAAAATCAAATTTTAATAGCTTAAATTGTTGAGTCAATCAGTAGCCAATTACTTTCTTTCTTCACTGCACTACATTTCAACATTATGATTTGTACTATTTTATGTTAATGGCATACCAGCTGATATTGCTTTTGGTTGTGCCAAACTTCATTGAAAATGTGCATAAGGAAAGCAGGAGACTAACCAACTAATCTTCACTCACTATAAAAGAAAAAAATGAATTATCCTCTTTTTGGCATAATTGGCAGGTGGGACAACAAATTTATTCCCTATCTTTCCATTGCCCCTTCCCACCCCCCATCCATCAGTAAAGTCCATAGCCTGCTTTAGCAATAAAGAAGTATTTATAGAATGCATGTCCATGTAGGCATTTCACTAAAAGATTTGTAAGAAAAAAGACAATGAAAAAAGATGAGAGTAAACAACAAGAAAATTCTGCCTACAAATACTAAAGCTCTAGTGGTATAGACAGTGAGAAAAAGCTTAGAGAAAGTGAGGGATTAGCATTGAAGGATTAGACTCCAGGAAAATATATCTTACCACAAAAAGAAAATAAACAAAACCAAAAGGCTTCAACATCCAAAAAGACTGGATGTGCAATTCAGGCTATTTTCCTGCTTTAAAGTGAAAAGTATATTGAGTGCTATGCTGTTATGTCAGGTATATTTCCAAGACCTACAGAATACTGAATTTATTTGAGTCAAAAGATTTTGTGTTGAAGCAGAAGGATACAACATACATAAACAATCAAACTTGCCAAGAGAAGAAGAAAGAAAGGCAAGATCTGGTAAAAGAATCAT
The DNA here is from genome assembly GCF_052056855.1 of Sturnus vulgaris. Taxonomy (NCBI): domain Eukaryota; kingdom Metazoa; phylum Chordata; class Aves; order Passeriformes; family Sturnidae; genus Sturnus; species Sturnus vulgaris. Next base: position 28,884,250 of record NC_142246.1, read on the forward strand.
ACATTAAGTCTTGCAAGTCAAACAAAACTCCCAGTGCAAGCAAATGCAATTTTCAAATTGTTCATATATAGACTGTAAATGGTCAAAAAAGCCTCTAATCTGCTTCTATGGAACCTTCATTTTTCGTGTGATTTGAGCAGAGGAACACTTTTAATGGTTCTGTTTTAATTTGTGTTACAATAGGGGATAAACCATTTTCTATCTGTGTTTTTCTAGTATCATTTGCCTAAGAGACCAAGCGTAATGGTAATGACTGAAGAATAATAAAGCATAATCATATTACCCTCCCCACCAAAAGAACGGACAAGGCTGCAATTTATATTGCATAGACATTGTTGCTTGTGAACTAGGAATGCAGGTTACTTTTAAAATAACAGAGGAATACAATGAAGCTATCCCATTTCTCCACATGGTGTTTCTATCTTCCAAAACTAAAAAAAGGCAGTAAGATAAACTGACAGAAGAAATTCCAGCCCTCTGACCTGTTTCTGCATCAAGAACAAAAAACAGTATAGATCCTACTACCATTCCAATAATCACTGCATTATTCCCATTTCTTTTATTTGTTTATCCATTAGTGAGGATAATACTTGATGTTATAAGATTGTAGATCTGGAGAGGAAAGTTATTTTTTTCTTGACTCTATTTAATCATACAATTTCTCAATAATTTGGTTATATCATCCAAATGTGGCTCTTCAGTGTAATTCTATATTACATTTCTCTGTAAATTTTGAAATCCACGTGCACAGCTGGAACATTTTTGGCTTAAATATGTGTAAAATGCATTCAGGATATATTGTGTCATAAAAATAATTAAATCATGTTCTCTTTGGAAAAAGTCTGCTTATTACTGAATATTGTTGCATTTTAGAATTTTAGGATTTCCATTAAAATGTCTATTTATTAACTTTCTCATCTGTAAGGAGAACATCCTTTTCAATTTAAAATATTTTCACCTCATATAATTAAAACGTCAACATTAAAACTACTTTCAAGTTTTCTCTGGTGAGATTTTTTGAATGATAATGATCATGCAGTGGGATTTGAAAGGCAGTGGGAATTTGGTCCAACTTATAGGGACTTCCATTAGTTGTTTACATAAACATAGGTAGCCTATGGCTCAGTAGGCATTCTGTTTACTTGTCTGAAAAGGATCCTTACTTGTATGTTTAGCTAAAGATTAACCTGCACTTGGATTTACTAAAGACTTCAAAAACTTTGCCATATATATCATAAGATTTTAACTATAGACAGCATTTTACATTCATATATTTTGCTCTGATAATACAAATGCAAGACTCCAGATGGATGCATTAATCACAGAAACACAGAATATTCTGAGTTAAAAGGGACCCACAAGGATCATTCAACTCCTAAGTGAATGGCCCATAGAGGGATCAAACCAACAACCTTGGCATTATTAGCATCCAGCTCTAACTAACACAGCTAATCTCAGTGTCAATAAATATGACTGAAACAATAAATGCAAAGGAAAAAAAGAAAAATTATTAAAGTAAACTAGCCTCTAAGCCAAATTATTGTTCATATTATTTGAAAACAATTTGTAATCTAGACTTATTATTGAATGTTTTTCAAGTTAATATATCATTCCAGTTTGTTAGGTTCCTTTTATGTTTAGCATTCTTTGTTTGCAAGTCTGCTAAGGTAAAAAATTTAAAATTCATGCCTACTGTTCTTCACATCCAGACTCCTGAGTTTAATAAAACATATGAGTCTTGCAATATGTCATCAGTGTAAAGCAGTTTTTCATTAGGACAAGATGCTCCATGCCAAAGTAAATTTTTCAGTCATAAAATTTAAAAAAAAATTAAAATTCATGAAGTGCTGAACCATGGACATTTAGTAGCTAGACTTATTGTAAATTATTGTGATGCTTAGAACTTATAGCAACTGTCTACATAATCAATGCAGGAGCTTGTGCTTATGACAGATTGAGAGAGTGGAAAGGATTAGTTGAGGACAGACTACCTCATCATTAAATTTAGCAAAAATTGTTCAACCTTAGAAGCATACAACAGGGTTTTTACTTTTAATTAAGTTTTAACTGCTGTTTATGCAAATTCTCCTCTAAATCAGTATCAAACGTGTCCTAAAGCTATTCATACATATAGCTAATTCATTCTGTGCTTGACAATCCTGCAGCTGAAGCAATGTCAGCAAAATAGCTGATTATATTAGATGTGGTTGAGGCTCATTTGCAATTTCTGATTAATGTGCTTTTATTGTACTAGATTGTAATGCTAATCAGAATTAGCTAGGTACTGAAACATGACCACAACTGATCACAGAATGAGTTTTAAGAAGATCAGACAGAAAACTATACATGGGACTAACCTGCAGTGTATTTATTAAGATTAGCAATAGAGCAAAACAAACTACCATTCACAGAAATTTTAATTTTGAGATTTTATTTTATATGACTCAGAGGTAGAAGTTCAAAGGCATGACTTTGTGTTTTAATTAAAATTATACAAGGCTCCAAGGTAAACATTTGTACTTTACGCTCAAACAAAAGGACTTTACTCTGTGTTCAAATATAAAGCAGGATCAGTACCCTGCATAATATTTTCCTTTTCTCCCATAGCAAAATAATTGCATATGAAGGTTTCAACATTCACAAACTCACCATTCAGCTCAAACTCTGAGTAGCAGATAGTGCTAAGCAAACCAGATGGACGTGCTTCAGGCCACTTTTTGCTAGGCAAAAAAGTAAAAATGCTCTTAGTCATTTTGCAAATAAGGATATAAAATAAATCCCTACAGTCGGGAAAAGCTTTATTTAAGCAAATCATTGCCTTATTCTTTTTTCTCAGTACTGATGATAGAGACCGTAGTGAAGATTTGGAAAAAACTCTTCATCGTAGCATTCAAAACTTTGGGCTTCCTATGGGGTCATTTAGAAACATCCAAGCAGAATGAAATAAGGTACCTTGCCACATGAGAGTGCCTGCTCTGTCACAGAGTGCTGAAACGCTGGGGCCAGTGTAGTCAAAGTACCCTTGGCTAATTTACCAGAGCAGGGGGCAGTGCAGCCAGCCCAGCCCCTGGGACTTTGGCCAGGCAGGAAGGAGTCCTGCATATCCCTGGAGGCAGTGGCTCCTGCTGTCTCAGGGAGCAATTTCAGCATCTCCCACCAGCAAGGAGAAAGAGCACCAGAGCTCCTCATCAGTCTTTCTTCTGCCTTGCAAGGATCTCAGAGCACATGAGAGGTGGATGACTGGTCCTAGATTCATGCAAGTTCAGAGGGAAATCTGTTATCTCGTGGGTGAGACATTGTCTCTTAGGAGCCTGATGCAGAACCCATCTCCAAAGAAAACACCTTGGAGTTCAGAAGGAAAATCTGATCTTCATAAATCTGCAGGTCTTGTCTCAGGCTGCACTGTAATGCAAATCCCTGGTTTCCAGAAAAACTGAAAATGTATTTTCTCTCTTTCTTTTTCTTATAGCTTTCTGTACTTTTTCTTATAACCTTAGGATCATGAAGGAAAAATAAAAAGCTGTGTGTGGCTTGGCAAAAATAATGACACAATAAAAACTGTTCAATCTGTGCCAAAACCTTAATGCTAATTAAGCTGTTTAATTAGACTGTCTCTAATTAGTGGTATTCTCTTTACAAACAAAAATGGTGGTGTCAATACACCAAATTAAAATAATTCACTAATTACACACTGAAAATTATGAAACTTCATGCCTCAATCTGTCTGTTGACTCACCTCTGAAATGATATTTTTCAAAAATATGTTTTTGAAGCTATTGCGATTTTGATTTCAGCTGTCACAATAATTTCATGGAGTTCCTTACTATCCTTTTCCATGTATAATTCCTGTAAAACACTGAATCAAGAGATTACGATTCATCAAAACCCAATTATTTTTCCCCAGTAGGTTTTGGATTCAGTCTCAAAGAAATAGCTTTTCTTATTTAGTCAAAAATAATTTATAAAACCTAAGGTTAAACAAGGTGACCTCCAGAACACTCATCATTTAGAAGGACTGTTGCCACTGAAGATGATACTTTGATAGTCTCTACCAACTGTTTCTAAAATCCTGATTAAAATAAACCTGAAGAATTTATTTTCAGAATAACTTTTACAAACTTCCAGGAGTGAAGTAGCATGCTATTTATCAGTCAAATGTAGGAGTTGACATTCTTTTCCATTAGCTTCTGATTAACTTGAAATATTACAGTGAAAAATCAGTAGACAACTTATGAAAGATACTTCATCTGCTCCTAGATAAAAGAGATTAATGAAATTACTTAAACTACCTTATTCTGGCTTTCACTCAATCATCATGGTAAGGTGATCACAAACTCCTAGTCCATGAGACACCCATGCAAGGCCTACCTTGGGAAAATAATATCTTTCCTTGCTATTCCAGGTAAGCGAAGTGCACTCTGCTTGCTGCACCATGAGGCTGTGGGGCTGTTTAGAGCAGCATACACTGCCAGCACTCCACATTGCCTTGTCTCTATTTCAGAAATTTGGCTCCCCCTAACACTTTCAAATGTAAAATTTAAATAAGGAACAACCTATGATACCAGTTTTAGACATGCAGATACATTTGCCAATAACCTGGGATGAGAAAAAATGAAGAACCCAATAATCAGCCAAGACTGAAATCCACACCATAAGCAGTAAACTTCTGCCCCTGTTAACAGAGGCAACAAAATTATTTCTTCCAACTTCTTTCTCCATTCATGACTTCTGTCTTAATATGATATCTAACCTCAAAGGTTCAATAAAATTCTGAGCTCTCTTATATATAGTAAGTATTGCAAACTTTCTGATTCCTGCTAAAGTGAGGATTTACAACACTCTGTGCATGATGCCCTGGAGGCCCCAAAAACCATTATAAATGGCCTTGGAGGAGAATCAATTGGATTTCCAGATCAGAAATTTCCTGCAGAAAGATTAAAAATAAATGGAATAGGGACACTTGGGATAAAAACCCTCTCATTTTCTATCAAAAATAACAACCACATCATTGGCTGTGCCTCATGCTCAGTGGATTTTAAAAAGGTGGCAAACACAGTACCTCCAAAGCTAATACTTATTTCAGTAATAATATACTCAGGCCTCATATCAATTAATATTGTTACTGCTATTCAGTGTAAAGCAACTCTATTTTCAGGATAGTTATAACAGTTCAATTCTTTATAGATGCAGGCATTGCAAACTGTAGCATCATTGACTTGAAATGGGATAAGAGTAGACAGAGAGATATTCCTTGGTGCTGCTGGATGAAGATGAGAGAAAACCAAAAACTCTGCAGAGTAAAAAATGTGTTCTAGAAGAAAATGGAAGTAAAAAAGAGAGAAAAAAGGTATTATCCAAGTAACTATCAAATATGTACTGGTTAGAGAGTATTTGGAAATTAAATCAGTGGAAAAGGCTTCTTTTGTCAATTCTTCAGGGAAATCACTTCATTTTTAAAAAAAAAATAAGAAAATTTTCAGAGATAGAAATAGAAATTTCTGTTCCCAGCCCCAAAGAATCCAGCAGCCTAAATCCTAGTCAGCCATCCAGGACTAAATTATAAGTTCCAGAAAAAAACATTAGCAATAATTTTAGTCTTCCAGAATCTCTTTGTCTGAAGGAATTAAAAAAAAATAGAAGTCAGGAAAATCAGCACAAGCCTGTGAACATTTTGTACTGCTGCTTTTTCACATTCCAGCTGTTTGTTTGTACTTTTTCTAAAACTTCCTGGCGTTAGTTGAAACAAACTATTTACTTCCACCTTTAAACTTTTCTCTTTGTTTTCATTGATTTCTTTAGATTGTAAGTATTGCTCCCTTAAGGAAGTCAGTACACATCCCTGGGTTTATTTGAAAATATTGTTAAGAGTGTAATAAAATTTACATTTAAAACATGGAGCTGTGAGAAGTCGCTCCACGTAGCTCCAAGTGTAGAGGGTTTTTTTAAAGTTCAACCTTACATGTTACAAAGTTGTCTTGTCCTCACTGGAATAGTACAAGCCATTTTATAGCTTTTAAAGAAATTATTCTTATCTTGCATTACTTTCTTTTTAGCTAGCCTTTTGGGGAGATATTCCTTGTCATTGACCCTCTGCTCAGGGTTGGAGTATATCAACTATTTTCCATCTCCCCTTTTCACATACTTTCCTTTTCCCTCTGCAGCTCAAATAAAGTCTATAATATCTGTCAATTGTTTGGCATTATGTTACTTTCTGTTCATCTGAATCAAGAACATCCTATGACTAAATATATAATTTGAATTATGCAGCTTTTATTCTACCAAAGATTATTTCTGCATACCAAATTCCCTCTGTACAAAATGTCTTTCTATTGTCCTTTCTGATAAACTGTGATTTATACAATCTCAAAAGGACACAGTTAATCTGATGGAGAAATAACATCATATGGAATAGAAGCCCAGGCGTTGAGCAGAATTAAAGTCAACTGTTTACATATTTCACTCCAGAAAAAAATAGCTGTGTGAAGCTTCAGACTGTACAGAAGTGTCAGGCTGTGCAGATGGCAAAAGAAGTGTCCTTTAATGCATTTTAACTGACTTTGTCTTTCTCAGGGTGCAAAGTAACCTTGCAGCTCCTCCACATTTTAATGACATTTCAGAAAGCATTCGTGAATCATTTGCTTCAGTAAAACTGAAAAAAGGCTGATTTTTAGGAGAGACTGAAACTGATGACTAATTTGAAACTTAGCACGTAAGAATATAACTACAAGGGTTGTTAAATTGTTGGGCTGGAATTTAAAGAATGTTTAGAATAGAAAAGGTTCATAAAATAATTTCATTTTCTATCCTAAGTGCATATGCCTGGTGTCCAGAAGCCATTTTGCTCGTATACTATCAAACCAGCAGTTCCTGACAGCAGAACAGACTGAAAGCATCCATGGCAATGGGACGGTGCTCCCTAAGACAGATGTTTTGCCACGGTTTAGGCAGTTTCTTCCTTATATTCCTTCCCTTCATCTCAGATTCATATTCAGGATGCTCCCATACTCCGCCATTACCCTTTGTCATAAATTGAAAACAAGCTTTTTCTTAGCACAGGAGAATGGCAGGCAGCAGGCAACACAATCTCTCAATGCATTCAGTAGACCTTCAGCTTTCTTCAATTTCCCTGCTTAGAGGAATAAGGAGATGCCACAAACACAATAACACACATAAACTGCCGAATTTCCTGATAGAATACTCTTTACAAGAAGATTGTGGCCAGTGCCACACCGCTATCTTCTGTTCTTTCAGACTTGCCTAATTAGATTAGATGCTGAATTGGTCTTCAATGATTTTCAGAACTGGAGAAATTAAAAATAAAACACCAAAACAATTAAAGAGACATCCTTCTCCTTACAGACTCAGCTTTCTGGAAAAGCTGAACAAGATCTTTATTCCTGTCATTAGGATTTTGTGCTCTCGCAGAGGCACGGTTTGTTTTACAGATCTGAATGAATATTAGTATCTGAACATTACAGTGTTTACAACAATATTATTCTTCTGGTCTGATCGAGATATAAACTTAAAAAGAAAAATTAAATAGTATATGTTAATATACACTTGAGACTGAAACACAAATGCTTATTTTTTTAAGGCTATCACTGAGGGAACAAAGTCCCAACTTTACAAGCCAACACATTTTCATTGTCACATTCTCAAATCTCATGTATTGCAACGGAGAGGCACTGAGCCAGGATTTGCATGAGCTTCCATAGTATTTCAAGGACATTTTTAATGTTCTAGAAGCTGCACGGGACCATAAAGACCCTTTCTTTGATCTCCTGCATTTAAATAAGGGCATCATTTGTCTGGAAACACTTACAAAGATATTAATATAAAAGAGCTATTATGGCAGATCAAACGAATCTTACAGTACTCTGAACATTATAGGAAAAACATTAGTGGGCTATTTTCTGGTCAGAAAGTAGCAAATGGAGCTACTCTGGATTTAGATTGCTGAGCCAAGAGCAGAAATTAGCTGCACAATGATGAAGTGATTAATATATTCAGTTCTAACGTGTTGAACAAAAGCTCTAAAACATGAGCAATAATAATAATTATGGAACACACAAGCCATTTCCAAAATAAACCTGATACAATGCAATCTGATGTAATAGTGACATGATAATCAAGAGAATAGTGCAAAATACTACAATGCCTGCTTTATAAGCCCTTCAACAATGCTGCAACAAAAAAAAAACTATAATGAAAATAGAAAAATTTATTATACTAACAGAGCCTTACTAAATAATTTTGTTAAAAGTGGGGAGAATTAAAAAAAAAATAAAAAATAAAAAACAGTAGAATAAAGATAAAACTTTCCAAATATCAGAAACAAATTTTTAGCATTTCAAAATTCCTAAGCAATTTACCTAACATTTAGTGTGTATAATTATTCTTCTAAATTTCATAAAGCAGACCAATGTAAAGATTACATAAAATAACTCTTGGACAGATTAATTTATTTTTTCTTAAATAATGGTCTGTTCAAAACAACTCAAAACAGAGGCAAAACTACTCTGCTCTGTATAACCTACAATATTTTCAAGAATATTAAAACAAGTGTCTTTTGTTTCCTGTCCGGCTTTCAAAAATGGTTTGGCTTAGAGGCTTGTTCCAGGAATATAAAATTTAAGCAGAAAATAATATTTTTGACTCTCTTTTCCTCCTCAGTAAGGAAGGAGCTTATTCCTGTCAATAGTCATATAGAACTGGAAAGTGATTTAACTTTGCCACTCTTTAATTTTTCAGTGCCCAAGGTTATATTTTTCAAAAGCAGCAGTAGTTTTAGCTATTTCACAAAAACTGCAGCAATTTCAGTAACTATTTTGTTTAGAAGTACAAGAGGGGTTTGGGTTTCTTTTTTACTACAGTCAGATATGTAAGATATAGGAAACTGGAAAACATCTAGAATTTGCCTGAAAATGAACTATTGACATACTTATAGTCACAGCTGCCAGTCCTTGATTCACTCACAATCAGAATTTTAAAATCTGTGATCTTTTCTGTCAGCCTCTTTCCATAGCTCATAAAGCGACTTTGTTTCCATAGCTAAGACCACTTCATACCTGAAAGTATTAAAGGAATACCAACATGCTGCATTTCTGCCCATGGTTTTTTTTTGCTTTCCAGCTGGTCTGTCTTCAGCTGGATTCTGCTGTGCACATTAACTCATCTTTTCTCCCCAACAAGTGATTTGTTTTTGAGAGCAGCCACTACCTGCTTTTGGAGGCTCACTGCATGACTTCTGCAATCGGCTTTAACTTGATCCCAACTCTGACACAGAAGTCAAAACACCCACTGATATTAAAAGTTGAGTATCAGATCCTCTACCTGTAAGAGATTTACTGTGAAACAAGGGGAGCACCATATGTGAGAGTGCCAAATAACGAAACAGAAGGATTTTGTGAGGCACTTTGAACAATATGCCATATTCCCTTCCCATGTCTCCCTTTTCCCATTGATGTAAGATCGTGCAGGCTGACGTTTCCGTTTTGCCATCCTTAAAAATATCCAGGTTGAGCTGAGGTGTATCAGTGAATCATTGCAAAGTCTTGTGCCTTTGTTCTTGGATCTTGAAGATAGTTGAAGCTGGAGCAGAAAATCAACCTCATCTGGCCCAGCTTGGCAAAATCTGTTAGAAGACAGTATGATTTATCTTAGCTAATAATTTTAACATTATCACTGTAAATTATTTAAAGATTTCCATTGCCTTGCTTTGGAAGGGTATTCTGTGAAACTGCAGTTTTAAATAATTATCAATTCTGTCATGAGTGCCTTTACCCTATTTGGCAAAATTTCTTAAATAAGTCACAGAAAACTGATTTCCCAAGTAAATAAAACATGTCTTTTTCTCAGATTCTTAGTTCAATTTTGCTACAAAGTTTTCTGTATGTAACTTATTTTACACTGTGTTTTTCAAGTGTCTCAAAGCCACTGGATGAGAAGATATAATGTCAGGTGATTGTTTTTAATTTAGGTTTTGTGCAAGAATATACATAATGTTATGCAATTAATTTACTGAATATCATAAAAGCACTGGCCAACAAAGTTGATATAATTTTTTTGCCTTTAGTTACAATTTTCATGTAGCAATGTCACTTTAATACAACATTTTGAATTGTTATGTGGCTGTAAATTGGTTTGGGTTTTTTTTATCTATACCTCACCATCTTCTCTATGACTGAGCTGATTTTTTTGCAAAAAATTGCTGTGGCAAACAATTTGATCTCTTTTTTGCCATCACCTGTCAAGAAGTGTAGCTCTCTTTTTCAAATGATGAAGAATACGAGGATAGTTTGTACAATTACACTTAAAAATGTGATATGTTTTCATGTCATTTTGGATCCAGTAAATGACAAGGTTTACAGAATTTGTCAAAATCAATTTAAACTATTAACAGTACTTAGACTACATCAAGATTTATTTCTTAAACACATTTCCTCAGAAAACCATTCAAATGCTAAAGGATAGTGTATTAACTTTGATTAGTTATTCAAATCAGTTCATACAGTTTTAAAATTGAGCTTATCCTAGCAACTAAAATTACCAACGAATTAATAAGATCTTCCTAGTTCTACTGTTCATCTTATTCTGAATAAGACATTCTGTAAAGTTTCAACCATGTTTGCAACCGATTATCTGGTGACAAATCTCAGTAGCAATAGAAAGTGAAACCTACTTAGGTGCCAAGAACTGAACCAAATCCACATAACCTAGGAGCCTTGAATGAGCTGAAGTGTTGCCAACTTTCAGTCATGCATTGCTTTGTTATTTGAATGCCCCAAGCGAGCCTATTCACTTGTGATTTCTAATATGCTTTCACATCGGGGTGATTTTCCATTACATCATTTCTCTAATAATACATGTTCATAGCTGCAGGTCAGTATTAAAGAAAGAAATTGACCTGAGGAGATCTGAGTTAAGTATTCTGCCCAGTAGCCTCATAGAAATCACGAATGAGGCATAGCTGCATGTTCTGAATCAAGTAATTTCTTTTTAATGGGTTTTATACTGAATTATTTTCTTACTAGTTGCAAAGTTTTATATAGCCAGTATATAGCCTATATCCTAAGGCTGAAAGATTATGAATAAATCTAACTAATATAACCACAGTTCACACAATAGCACTTAGGCTGATATCAAGAAATTATTTCCTAAAAGAGAAGAAAACACTGATTAGCAGAAATAAAGATTATATTATATAGATTATATATATTTATAATTTTAAAGATTATACCTAGATTGTAGTGCTACATTTCAACACCTGAACAAAGGAAAATGTTTGTCTGACTAAATTTCCCACCCTTCTTTCCCATCACTTCTATTTGGAGCTCACTGCATTTATTCTCTTATTAAAGTGGAATTACTACATGCATATATAACTCTTTTCACTATTATTTTAATTCATGTTCTAATATTTTTAAAATTCCAGAATTTGGGAAGGGAGTCATTATTTAAAACTCTGGTAGAGTGCTGTAAATACAGGGGGAACAATGTATCACTAAAATTCCTTATTGGAAAATTCTAAGCACACAGGAAGAAAAATATGTCACTGCATGATTAATTTTATATTGCACACAGCTCAAGCTTAGATACTGAGCTGGATAATTCCTAACATCTGAACACTATTTTATTGCAGTCATTTTATCTGTAATTTTTAAATAATCAATTGCTAAACACTTTTTCTGCTTTGTTCCCTTTCATTTGAGTCATGTAACATGCTCTTTTTTTTTTCTTTTTGAAATAACTTATAGGCAGTGTTCCTACTGCTACAAGTGAAATGCATAAGGAGTTTGCAGTGGCTTTTTGCCTTCCTGTTTCCCAAAGGTGAAAAGAAAACTGAAGATTAAGTCTGTATGTGTGAAGGACTGTTAAGTTTTTCTAACAGCATTGGACCCTCTGTTTTTGTCAAACAGGGTACAGCCAGGGAGTAGAGAGGAAAGCAGGCTTTGCATCATTTCCTCAGAGAGCACATGTTGAAGTGGAAAACAAAGGTACAGATGAGAAAAAAAGGATCCATCCCACTAAGTTATAATGAGCAAAGAAAGATTAAGCAAGTAGAGAAAGTTGCACAACTCAATCACAATGTGTTTTGGTTTTGGCGAAATTTTAGGAGTGTCAGAGTTCATCCACTTGCAGTGAACATGATTATCTTTAAAATGGCCAGTGAGGAAGGTGTCTCACCTCCTGAACTGCCTGGTTCCAGTGTTCCACTTATCTCACAATGATAATGATTATTTTTGTGCTAGCCCAAACTACATCATCATTAATATGTTTAATTTTCTCTATTTGTAAACAAATGTAAGAAATAAGAATTACAAAGCAAAGACAGAAAAACTGCATTCACAATGACTCAGCTTTGCAAACTGTTTTAACTCTGTAGGCTCATTATTTCTCTCTGGTCATTTTATCTATATGTGCTAAGAAAACTCTGAACTTGATCTATATTCCTTCATCATTCGGTCATACTCCCAGCCTTCCCTGAACATTGCTTGTGGAGCATCCCCACCTCTGAACTAACAGCTGTAGACATAGCTCCTGGCCTTTCATCAAAAGCAGCGTCCATGACTTACAGCATTCCACAATGCTCAAAACCACATCCTGCTTGCCTCATGACAGCTTTAAATAATGCTTACCACCAGTGAATAAGCACCAATAATTTCATAGGGTGTTACATGGAAAGGTCATATAATTTAACATTTACCAAAAAAAACCCACATTTATTCAAGATACATATCATTTATGTATGATAATGGTTTGCTGTGCCACATCCTCCTTTACAGTTTAATTCTATAAAAGACTTTTGTGCCCATATTTACTTATTAATATAATGTGCCATTATTATTACTCAAACTATATGATACCTGCTGGTAAATTGTCTCCTTCCAGTACAAGGCATTGAAAGTTTAAAAATAGACAGTAAGATTTAATATATCCCAATAATTAATCATAAACCAAACCAGCTGGTTTTCAGTGTATATAATAAAGGGGGAAAAGCAGCTATCATATTCACATATGAAATGTAATTTCATGCTGAAAATAGGAATTCTGATACTAATGAATGAAGTCGGAATTTTAAAAACATCAATTTATTATCAAGTGAAGCCAAGAGAAATGCAAAATATTCTTTAGGATTTACATACTCCATTTGTCAGTATTTATTACTTGTCATTTGCTTGGCAAAATAGCAGTTCACACTGGAAGCAGGAGCTGTTACAAGCTTAGACTGATAGTCAGCATCTGCAGATGCTGTTTCAGAGTTATTTATTTTTCATTTATCCATCTGTTTTCCAATCACTAACACATACCAATTACTATTTTTGTATTGATTTTAAATCCTTAGGAAACCTATATTCACAGATTCATAGAATGGCCTGGTTTGGAAGGGAGAAGATCATCTAGTTCTAAACCCCTTGCCATGGGCAGGGACATCATCTATTTGACCAGATTATTAAAGCCACCTCCAACCTGGCCTTGAACACTTCCAGGGATGGGGCATCCAGACCTCCTCTGGGTAGCCTGTGTCAGGGTCTGAAACTCTTGCCAGTAAAGAATATCTTCCTAATTCTATATTGCCTAGCCCTGCAAAAAATCAGGATTTTTTCAAATAAAAATAAAATATATAAGCTTTCTGGTTTGGCATAGAATGGCTAGGGATGTTCAGCTATGGCTGTTGCCTCAATCTATTTCCACCCCTCTCCCCATCCCACCACAAGCAGGGATGCCACCCATTTGATCACGTTATTCAGAGCCCCATCCAGCCTGGCCTTGAGCATCTCCAAGGATGGAGAGTCCATAAGCTTCTATGGACATGTCCCTGGTTTTTCCCTCTGAGAAATGGGGTTCCAAGTTCATACCAATACATGGGAATCTCATTAAATTCATTTTCATTTCAAGTAACTTGTATCAGCTGTTTAAAGTTACAGCTTCCTCTCTCACTCGTCCCTTGTCATCACACAGAAGGTTTAAATGAATACAAAACAATAAAAATTCTTCTGCAGACTAGGCCATTCATAGGGACAATTTCAAACTCGCATTTTGTAAATAAACTCTGCCCAAAACAGTAGTGCAATGGACTAAAGCACAAGGAAGGAAAATACACCCAAGGAATCACTAAGTGTACCCAGACTCCCACTGAATTAATGACAAGATAAATAACTGAACAGATTTAATGTAGCACAAGTAAGAGAGGAACATTTAGGAGCTTTGTCAAGTTGGATAATTTACAACAGTTCTTGGAAAAATCTTTTTCTATCTCTGTTTATATCCACTCATGAAGGTGCGAATAATAACCATCCTACTTTGATACATCATCTCCTACTTTGATAGAAGTGCTGCTAGAGGCAGGATGGCAAAAAAAAATATTTTTACTTGTAGATCTATATATTTTTAAAATTCAGTATATTCAAAAAGCAAGCCCTTTGCTAGTTTTGTGAGAAACAAGTATCTATGAAGTATTGTGTTCCTATACAAGACCCTTTCCTGAAGGAAAATCACTTTATCAAGTTTTCTGCTAAACTGGTGAGAGACATTGAGTGTCAGTAATGAGCAAGTTAGAATAAACTCAGAATAAAGCTAAACTCAGTCACTCTTGTCCTTTGTTGTCAAATGAAATTCACTGTCTACCAGACTGCAGCTACAAGATAATTTAATTTAAAAAGAAACACAGTTCACTGGGACTTTTCCTTCACTTTGGAATTCAAGTCACTTCTATTAAAATTTAAGTAGTCTTAGATAGAAAAAACTGTTCCTATTAAACAAAATTTGAAAGTAGCATAATAGGTTAAATATCTTCAATCAATTGCTGCTGGTTTTGTCAGCTGATTTCTTTCCCTCCTGAGTTTCAGAGAATCTTTTAGAGTGAATTGCATGAAGGGCTCTGCAAGCTGTATGTAGAAACTGAGGAAACCCAGCAGCCACGTTTAACAGGTTAATTATTTGAAATTTTTTTGAGATTTCATTTGGAGTTGGAGTAAGCCCTGATCTAACTTCTGCAAAAGCTGTTTAATTTAGAACACTTGAAAACACCATAAACCGCATCTAAAAAAGCAATTTGAAATGGGGTGGGTCAGGGAGTTTCAAAACATAATTCATTCTTTCTTTGTCCACCACCCCAGCTGGCAGTTTCATTACTATCCCTGTAGGAAAACTCACCATCTCTTTGCTGTTACAATTGACTGTTAGGATAATTAAGAATACTGTGTTTCATAAGATATGCTCATGGTCAGAAGCCTCTTTCATACATTTGTCAATTAAATAGTAAGATTTGTAGAAATATTTCCTTTTAAAAAATCGAGTGAAAAAATCCCAGCTGGAAAGTTCTAATCTTTCCATGTTGCTTTTTAACCTTCAGGTTTTGCAGAAACGAAGCAACCAAAAAACTGGTGTTGCTAATGCTAAGTGCTGATCATCAGACTCATCGAGAATTTTTTCATACTCACTTGCAAATAGTTCCATGCAGCTTTAACCACTGTATGCATATAGCAATGCTCACAGGGAAAGCTGCAGAAAACAGAGATGAACAACTATATCCTCCAAGTTCTTTTGCAGATGTAACTTACATCTGTGGCAGAAGCCATCGTCAAATCAAGCGGAGAGAATACTGGCAGAAGGCTTGAATTTAAAAATTTTCAGCAATTTTCTGTTAAAAAATCTGCATGTACAAATATCTAAGTTATTTCAGCTGTGAAATCCATGGGTTTATCAATGGATTCACAAATCAATATGTAGTGTGTCTTCTACATCAGCTAGTTTCTAACAGCAGCTGTTAAAAGCTAATAGCTGTTGAAGTTTGCTGAAATTTGAAATGCCAACAGTAGTCATTCCGAATTCAGTTTTGGATAACTGTTAATCCTAGCCATGTTTTATATTGCAGCAGATATTGAAAAGGACATCACCAGACAACAGATGAAGTACAGAGCAAATTCGAGAGAGAGACGCAAGGAATGACACTGAAAGTAAACTGTTTAGAAAAGGGAAGTGCCAGCCTTCCAGCTCTAGTGAGACAGATTGAAAAAGAATGAGGATGCATTGTAACTGCCTGCACTCCCATTGCACATCCTAATCAGGAAGGATAGCACACTTTGTCACAGTGCTCAGTTCCATCAGTCAGCATCAATCTAATGCTGGAAAGGACTTAAGCCATCAAGCACTGTCCCTCTCTATCCTACATATAGGATGAGCATTCATCAATATTTGTATAAAATTCCTCAACTATGAAAACATAATATTTGCTTTATAAAAGAGTCCTTATTAGTCTCATTCACTTATCTGTTCTTGATATTCTTGAAATTTTAAAAAAATCTTTAGAAGTTACAAACGTGGCAGATATGGTTTTGCTTGCTAAAAGCACTGAAAATGGCATTTAAGCGCAGTCATGCCCATATTACACAGACTTATCTTTGAGGAACATCCATGTCAGTGTGAATATTCACACACATAACAGTGAATATTTTTCCTCTACATGTCTTTTTTCAGAGAGAATTTCTATAACTATGTGATTTAGTAAACTAGAATTTCCTTTTAAAATATACATTATCTACAATTGAGTAATACTGGGAGAACAGACAAAAACTGGTATATTAAGGATTATTCTACCAAGGAGCATATCATCATTACGTCCATTTCTTTAGCATAGATGTTAATCACTCAGTATAAATTGCACCGGATTTAGGATTTTCTAATGTCTTTTAATAAGTCAAAGATCTCAAAATTATGTCCTTTATCTAAGGGAATAAAATTTATTGGTGTAAGTGATACGTAGAAGTCTTTTTAAATTTGTTTTATTAATTATTTAATGTTGCAAATAAATCTTATTATTTTGATTGTAACAGAAGAAGTGGGAAGGCAAGGCATACTTCCTCATTAGCCTTTAGCCTAAAGCAAAAGGCTTTTCCAAATATTTTTCAAATATGGCAAATGTCATATGGCTTCCCATTGACAATGATTTCCAGAATAATTCTTCAATTGGGATTGACAATGTTGAATTGGAAGGACAGTAGGAAAACAAAATATAACACCCCAAAACGAAACAAAGACATCTAAAGCTATGTGGGTGATTGAAATAATAAGATTATAAACATTTTTGTATACAAATTTAGATCCTATGTTTAGTCCTGTTCTCCTTAAATATAAACTCTGACAACATGCTGGCTATTACCAGGACCTGCATGGTATTTCCAACAGGAATTTTTATGAGACATTGACATTATGGCAATAAAGTACATGTTGAAATATTCATAGATGTAACCGGGTATTATAATTTCATGGAGTTTGCATATTAATTGAAACACATTCTTTGATGTAATTATATATATATATATGCAATCACACAAAGCAAAAAATATAATCACATTCACAAAGTAAAAGCAAAACCTGTTTTGTATTCAATATTTACTGCTACACCTTATGCACACCTCCATGTGCTTGTAATTTTTTTAAAATAGAGAGTAAAGCCACAGATAATTTTTCTTACTTCACATCCTCTTTATACAAATGCAAAGCAAAACATGCATTTAAAAAATTCTTCCTTTTTTTGCATAAATTATCAGTTTCCAAAATTGAAACTGAAAAATTCTTGCTTTTTCTTGTTATGTAGGTGTGAAATGACACCATATGTGACAGATAGAAAGCATTGCTAAATGACACAATGAGGCAGATATTCACTAGTTACTTGTGCCTAAATGGACATGATAGCAGGCACAGATGAGGTTCTTATCAAGTGTAATAGACCCTAATTTGCTCAGACACATAAGCAATCTGCATTTGTGATTTATGAATATGTATATGCAAATATATGTGTGTATTTAAAACTCTAAAAAGAGCTATTACTACTAAACCCCACCTATTTGAAGAAAAGGAAACATCATTATTGGTTGTGAGTTTCAAATACTTCTTAAAAATAGAAAGAAAATGTAAATACAGCAAATATCTACTAATAAAAAGACAAAACGTAAAATATGTTGGGACTTAAAGTCCCTTGCAACTTATTCCACTCCAGTATATTATTTTTCTTTCTGCTATAAATTTTAATGTATTATTTTCTCTCACCAACTCGAATTCTGCAGCAGTTTTCCTTGGAAGATTTTCATGCATGTATCACCTACTGAGTAAGGCTTTAGCATATGAGGTGAAACACGCAGGTAATTGTGGTTTATATAAAAAAAAATCTGCCCTTATAAAAGTTGCTGTATCATGCAATCTTGTGCAATTATTTATCAATATAAATTATTTGACCAGAATAAACATATTCTGTGCTTCTCCAAAGCAATGCAAGCTTCAATGAATGAGCAGAGACCAAAGACGACATAAAATGATCAGGTATGTGGTGGTTTCACTGCAGTAGGAATTCAGGGGTGAAGAGGCTCAAAGGAATGCTCAGAAACATCAAAGTCTAGCAAAAAGAACACTAACACAAGACACAGGTGGATATCATTCGGTACTGAGAGTGCCCTTCTGGAAACAGTGGAAGCCTCCTTTCTCAGGCAAATAGGATTCTGGGTTTCTGAGCCCTAGAAGGTAACAGACAGGAAGGTACAGCCATTAAAAGGGACCAGCCTGGAAATGCCAGGGAGAGTAATATAAGTGTTTTCTCCACGTATATAAATGAAATATAGGCAAGAGGAAAAATACAGAGTTCTAAAAAACACAACCAAGGTCTCTGCTAGCATCTCTGAAGTGTTTTTAGTACCCACACTTGTCCAGGAACAACAATGGACACACAGTTTCAGAACGTGCTGTAAAAAGAGGATTATTCAGTTTTTCAGGAACAGAGAGCACTCTGGACCTAAGGGAAGGACGTGATTTCAGCTCTAAGAAACCAATGTGCTGATGATTAAAAGGAGCAGAGTGACAGTGAATTTTACACTGAGTAGTAAGGGAAAGCTGACAAGAACAAATACACAGGGTTTAAGATAACACTTGTAAATATGAAGACCAAAAAAGAGTCTGTATTCTCAGAAAAAAAAGGATAGGTCAGAGGACAGAAATAATCAAATATAGAAATAAGAAGCAAACTGCAATTTTAAAAGAGTGACAAGAAATGTAACCAATCAATGGCATGTCATCCACTTTGTAAATGCTGGAAACCTAAGAAACAAGATGGAAGAATTGAAATGAGTGATCAAAAATAAAATATCAGATTAATATACCACACATGTTGGAAATTTATGGGAGTCAGACAATCAATGCAACTCTGTAAGAGCAGATCATAAAGTATTCAAGAAAGATAGAGTAATTTGAGTTATAAGAACAGTAATTATCTTAAATAAATTACCAAATCAAATTAACCAACCTGTAAATTGACACAAAATCTGCATGGTATAAAATTCTAAGCCTTAATTTGAAAATTACGATTTGGAGTTTAAGTCATCAAGGAGCCATACACTCACACACACACCCCCACCCCCACACCCACCATATGCAATATGCTTAGAGAAATCAGTGAGGCACCAAAGGAGGCAAATAATTTCTTGCAGGTCATTTTCACTGTTCAGAAAATCTGGACAAATGTCATGTCAGAATACCATCATATGGAGATATAACTTCTAAATGTTATTGAGGATTGTATCAAGAAAGAGCTAGTTAGTTAATCTTGAATTGGATTTAGTTTAAACAAATCTCATAGAAATTTCAAATCTCTTTCAAAAGAGCCAGTTTTTAATCAATGATCAGAAAATATACAGCAGATTCTGGAAACAAAGAAAGACTGAGCACATTAAGTTTCAAAGAGGTAAATCATGGAAAATAAGGAAGTTTATAAAAACTAGGTTTAAGAAGAAAGTAGAATTAAATCCTTAGAAGCAGTGTGGAGGTTACTGCAGACACTACAAAAGTGCACTCCCCTTATTAGAAAAATCAGGATTTATAATTGCTAATCACCTATACGATGAAGAAATTGTAGTGAAGTTTTCTTTAGGCATTTCTGCTTTTGAACAAAAGAGAACAAGCAGAACAGCCATTTGTTTTTCTGCTGTTGAGTTCAAGGTTAAAACTGCACAGCTTTCAGAAGCTGTGTGTGATACCCTGACCATTCTCCATGTGATCTGATTACTTACGATTAAATATGACTTTAATACCGCACTGGCTTGCAGATAACTGTTCCACAATTCAAGCTTTATTGTAATAGTACTTGAGCTTGGTATTTTTATATGTCCATTAACCATCTTTCATTTTCCAGCAAGGGGAACTCAGAAACACTACTAAGTTTTATAGCTGAATAAATACATCTAATATGTCAGGGATGAGAATAAAGAGAACACCAGAATCTCTGAGAGGAAATATCAGGTAGATATTGACATTAATTTTGAGAAATTGCAAAGATGATGTAATTTCTTGTATGGATTTTACAGCAAATAGGGGATTTAACGAAGAATATACTTTCAGTTTCGGGATGCATCTAGCTATTAAAAAGCAATAAAGTATTTAAGAGCAATCAGATGTAAACATTGAAATCTTACTGGATTGCAGTATATTTTCTGTTACACGAAAGTTAGTAAATGACAGATTGAGTACACATAATTCTAAAGAGACTAGGAAGAAGTCAAGCAGAAATGTTCTAAAATATCATTAGGAACATAAAATTGTCAGTGATTGCAGTATTGTTCTGGGAGTGAATGAAAACAATACAATAATTTAAATATTGAAGTGGAAGAGATCAATGAGGAAAGCAGCTGAACCATAGGCAAATGATGATTCAAATTTATACATTTAAACAAGGCTTAGAAGACAAATTAAATTAATTTTTGTACTCCATATTCACCAGGAAACTAACAAGAGAAATACAAGAAATATAGTACCATCTTCAGTGAGGAAAAAAGAAAGCTGATAATTATCACAGTAGGAATCCACTTCCTCTTTTCTCCTCACTATAAAAAACTTGATAAGGTCTCAAAGTAGATGGGTTGCACAAATATTTTAAATAGCCATTAATTCAGCATCTCCAGGTGTTAGAGACCAAATTTATTGGGATACAGATCGGAGTCTCAGCTACTGAGTGGATGGATGAGCAATACAGGCATGCAGAGGAACATTGTCATTCAACTGTAATAATGTTTCAAATATGAAAGAATTTAAAGTCAATTAAAAGAGCCACTGTTGCCTCAGCCCTTTTATTTCTCTTTTGCTTTAGTGTAAACAGAACACTAAAACAGGTGTCTATTCCACGGTTCATTTAATGATTTGGCAGCAACTTACAGTGAGGTTTTTAGAATTGGCTACCTGTGATAAGCATATTTAATTACATTGTAAGCCACTTGGCAAAGGAATTTCCACACTGTTTCAAATATCATCATATTAAACTAACTACTTTAGATCTCAAAGAAATAGTTTGAATTCAAGATAATTATTTTAGACATGTATATAGGGGGAAAAACTGACTTGGGAGCAAGACTGAATAAGAACAAGTATGTTGTTTCAGAAATAACAGGCAACAGTATATCTCAAATCTGAAACAAAAAAGATGTGTTATCATCTTAGAAAAAAATTACCAAGAGACTCTTGGTAAACCAAGAATATGAGCTTGCATAGGCACAAACAGGGAACATCTCTGTGATGTGCAACTGCTGCCACGTGGGTCACTCCCACAGGGCGCAGTCCTTCAAGGACAGGCTGCTCCAGCATGGGCCTCTCTCATCTCGGGTCTTCCACGGCATCAAAACCTCCTCTCAGGCATCCACCTGCTCTGGTGTGGGTCTCCTCCACAGGCTGCAGGTGGGTCTCTGCCTCCCTGTGGATCTCCATGGGCTGCAGGTGCACAGTACAACTCACCATGGTCTGCACCAGGGGCTGCAGGGGAATCTCTGCTCTGGCACCAGGAGCACCCCCTGCCCCTCCTTCCCCACCGACCTTGGTGTCTGCAGAGCTGTTCCTCTCACTTATTCTCACCCCACCCTTCTTTCTGGCTGCAGTTCCATCTGTGCAATAATGGGGTTTTTCTTCTTATCACAGAGATATTACCACTGTTTCTAACTGGCCCAGCCTTGAGCAGCGCATCTGTCTTTGGAGCTGCCTGGAATTGGATCTACTGGACGTGGAGGAAGCTTCTGGAAACTTCTCACAGAAGGCACCCCTGCATCCCCCCCCCACTACCAAATCTTGGCCATGCAAACCCAATACAACTTGTGATACCATTTTCCTCTATTACTCGAAAACTGATTTCCAAAAGAAAAATATCTCATCCATTGTTTTTTAGAAGTGTTTGATTCCTCTCATTTTAGCTATGGATTATAAAACAATATTGATCAAACAGCTAATCAAGGAAAGAAAGATTATGTATAATCATACTATGTCTCAGCAAAGAAAATAAATGAAACATAATTACAGAATCACTCAATAGACTTGATGTGATTGCATATCTTACAACACTTTATCTAAGGAGCAGCAATTATCCGGTTATGATTGCTGCAAAAGCACAGAAGAAAATATAAAAGATTCATTTTAAGGTAAGTACAGCTTTCTCACTAACGTACGACAGGGAGAATAAAGTATCTGAAAAAAAAGTCAGCTAGCACCGCCCAGTGCAGCAGTACAACTAGGCCAGCCCTGTGGCAAACTGAAATTGGCAGAAAACTGCTGTATTAGTAAAGGACTAAGCGGTTAAGGGACATCCTTATGACAGAGACAAAAGTTGTGAGTGCAGCCTCAGCAAATTTGCAGATGACACCAAGCTGTGTGGAGTTTACACCTGAAGGACGGGCTGCCAACCAAAGGGACCTAGGCTTGAGAAGTGGGCTCATGGGAATCCCATGGACTTTAACAAGAACAAGTGCAAGGTGCTGCACCTGGGTCAGGGTAACCTGCAGTATAAACACATGCTGGGGATTGAGAGCAGCCCTGCCAAGAAGGACTAGGGGTTGATGAGACACTGAACATGACCTGGCAATGTGCATTCACAGCCCAGAAAGCCAAACGTGTGCTGGGCTGCGTCTAAAGCAGTGTGGGCACCTGGGGAAGGAAGAGGTTCTGCCCCTCTGCTCTGCTAAAAACGTCACATGCAGTAGTTTTCTGTTATTACAGTCTTGTCATCTCCTCTGTTAAAATGCTTTGCTCCCATGCTCTACTCCCCTAGCTCTACGCGTAATGGTTTGTCCCCTTCCCGCCTCAAGCCCTGTCCATTACCCTAAGCCCCTCCCATACCTCTGGAGCATTCCCTGTCTGTAACCCTAGATCCATCCTACCAAGTTGTCAATCCCCTTTTACTCCTCCCTTTGTTCCAGAGAGTTCTGTGTTAATCATCCCTTCCTTGTAATATGATTTGCAGTTGTGTGTGTTTCCCCGCCTACGCTTCCCCCTATTGGTTAATGACGTGAGAAGCCCCTCCTGATGTCACGCCCTCTCTTTAAGCTGATTGGTTAACTGGATGTACCTTCCCATGGGGGAGGCCTCCTACTTAAATTTGCGTCAGGCAGCTCTCCCTGCCTTTTGTGGCTCCTCCTCCCCGGCCCCAGTTGGACGCCCTAACCCTATCCAATAACCCTTTCCCTTGGACCCATGAAAGGACTCTCCTGCTCTCTTTGTTCTCCTACAGACCCATCGCTGAAGCAGTAGCTGGGAGCTACACTTCTACTTTGGGTTCTCCCGGATCCCGAAGAGATGCCACTCATGGCGTGGGCTCGCCCAGAGCTCGCTGGGTGCCCTGTTGGAGTGGGCAGGTAGTGAGCCGTGTCAGCAGTGCTACATCCAGCTCTGGGGTCCCCAACTCAGGAAGGACATCAAACTATTGGAGCAAGTCCAGAGGCCCCAAGATGATTAGAAGGAAGGACCACCTCTCCTAGGAGAAAAGGCTTGGAGAATTGGGACTGTTCAGCTTGGAAAAGGAGACCAGGGTGACCTAATCACGGACTTCGAGTACTTGAAGAGAGCCTTTAAGAAAGATGGATAGGGAATATTTTACAAGTGCATGTAGTTGACAGAACAATAGGAAATGGCTTCATTTGGAAAGTGAATAGTTTCACATTTGATACTAGGAAAAAAATCTTTACAGTGAGGGTGGTGTGCACTGGTGCAGGTTGTCCAGAGAAAATGCTCCATCCCTGGAAGCATTCCAGGCCAGATTGGGTGGAGCTCTGAGCAATCAGGTCTAGCAAGGGGTGTCCCTGCCCATGGCAGAAGGGTTGAAACAAGATGTTCTCTAACATCCTGTTCAGGCCATTCTATGGTTCTCTGGTCAAAGTGAGGAAGGCTTTGGTGTGTTACAGCAGTATGACACATTACAGCTGTGCATGACTAAGGAGACAGCATTTGCACAACACTTTTCATTAAAGACAACATCAAGGAATAATTTTTCTGTTAAACACCCAGCTGACAGAAAGACAGTGACTCAGTCAAGTTTCCTTTTAGAGACACTTCAGGGCTCTGTTTTCTAAATTAAAAAAAAAAAAAAAAAGCATAGGTAAGAAATCAAGCAAAGCTAACTTACATAATTCTTTTCAAACAACCTCTTTCCATAAAGTGCTTATTGGGATTGTACCAAAAGAACAAAAGTGAAAAGTTGCGATTGATTTTGGAGCCAGAATTTTATTCTGTTACCTTGCATAGCTTATGCACAATTTAGGCACAGTATAAATTACTGCAGAAGTAATTTAGAGCTACTGCTCCAGGTGTTAACTAGAGAACAGTAGTAGACATTTTATTGTACACAGACAACCTCCCAGTGTCTGTACCATAACTTTAAAAGTGAATCAGATCAGATCATGTCCTTAGTCTCTAGACCCTCAAGACATGTCTACCCTGCACTTCCATAATAGGTCAGGTGATTTTTCAGTAACAAAGCACATTTTACTTAGGAAAAAGTACTGTTCTGCAATTACAACAAAGATTTTTTAAAATGCAGTAACTATTAGTTACACTGAATTACTTGATACTATCACCATCTGCAACCCAAATTAATAAATAATTAAATCATGACAAAAATCATTGCAATCTTTATCTTCTCCACAAAAATATATCCAAGATAGTGAGAATATCCTGAAGGTTCACAAATCCCATCACTAAAAGACAATGGAAAAGAGTCACAAACTGCTTCAAGAACAATGACCTCTTAAAGTCATTCTCTGTCCTACAAAGAAGAAATTTTGGTTTGAACAAGTCTTTTGAGTCAAAACTGTGACAATATAAAGAATCTTGCAAAGGTGAAATGCAAAAACACTCAAAATACCAAAGCACATCAGTTGATTTTACCCAATTCAAAAATACTCCACATCATTCAAAAGTAGGAAGGCAGCCTGCTGACAGTCAGTTAGTAAGAGTTGACTTACTACTGCTTTTCAAAAATTAACAATGCATGTCATGTACAATTGACCCAGCAGTGCCATTCCTCAAAGAGCTGTTGCCTATATACTGATACTCACAACATTTCTTAGAAAACTTGTGCCAGTTTTGGCTGGGTTAGAATCAATTTCATTCACAGTAGCTTGTATGGAGCTATTGTTTGGATTTGTACTGGAAACAGCGTTCATAACATAGGGATGTTTTAATTATAGCTGAGCAGCTCAAGGCCATTCTGCTCTTTACCCAACTCTACCAGAGAGGAGGCTGTAGGTGCAGAAGGAGTTGGGGGGACACAGTTGGGACAGCTGACCCCAATTTTATATATATATATATTTGTGTATATATATACACATGGAATATCCTCATGTCATATGCGTCATGCTCAGCATATAGAACTGGGGGAAGTAGAAAGGTAGGTTGTTCAAAGTGATTGTGTTTGTATTCCCAGGTCATCATCACACTGATGAAGCCCTGCTTTCCTGGAGAATGGATGAACACCTGCCTTCCAACGGGAAGTGGTGAATTAATTCCTTGCTTTGGTTTGCATAAGGGCATGACTTTTACTTTACCTATTAATCTGTCTTTATCTCAACCCAAGAGATATTTTTTATTTTTATTCTTCCAATTCTCTCGTCAGTCCTACTGCAGGGAGTTATCAAGCAGCTCTGTTAGTCTTAGATGCCAGTTGGGGTTAAACTACAACAAAACTGGATGAGTGGACTGATGCTACCAGGAACCCAACAAAACTAACAAACAATTCAAAATTCAGGCATTAAGAGTCATAGATTAGTAGCTGACTTCTGAAATAGCAATTTCATCTTACTGTTTACATTTAAAACCTCAAAATTATTCTATCAAGTTATAAACAATGTGTGCTATCCAGAAATGATTATTCACTTCTTATTTTTCAAGCAGAATGAAATAAAAAAAAAACATGTTCCAGCTGTGAAAGATCACTCTTAATTCTCAAACAATAAAAATTCTTCAAGGATTTGTATATTAGTATATATACATCCACTCCTTCAGGAATTCCCTTTATGAGCACACAAATAATTATTGCTGTCTTCTGATCTAGCCAAAAGTAGCACCTACTGGAAGGTCACTGTCAAAAAAAATTCCCATAAAAAGGAAAAAAAAAAACTTTCCGAGGAACTTCTCTGCTTGAGTTAGTCAGAAACTAACAAAAAGCAAAGGAGAGCTCTCTCTGCTGTCCACCACGGTGACACAGTCCATGAGGATGAGACGATAGAACTCCTGTCTCTGTGTTTTGGAAACGACACCTCAGACCTTCCACCGCTTCTGCTCCCCCTTCATTCACTCTCAAATCCAGCCTGAAAGGTACAAAACTTATTTCTGGGCTAAACAGACAAATGGAGATACAAGTCAACATGACACAGTCACCCCAGGACAATGACACAAACCTAAAGGAAGGGTTTTATTTTGTCACACAGTTATGTTAAAGTCTGACTGTCAGAAATTATCACAAATATAACAGATTAAATCTAAAAGTCACTTTTTATTCCTTCAGTGTGCAGAGAGAATAGGATGAAAATTGACACAGGTGGCTAATGTTGCAAGAAAAAAACCCTGCTTGTCATGCTCCCTTCACAACATGAAGTAAATCAGGAGTTCATCAATGGATCAAAAAGTAATTCAAAGACTAAGAAAAAAAGTGTTTTTATACTATAAAAGGGTCGGCTATAGTATTGTATTGCTTTGTACCCTCACAATGCCCAATGCATTACAGGCAGTAAGCTCAGCGACTTGGTTATATAACTTTTTGTTCTGGATGACACAGTTCAGCACCTTGTTTGAATTTATATGCAAAATATGCTGTGAACTAAAGACTTTTTACTGTTCAGCTTGAAAATTTAGTTTGAATAATAGCAGCATGCAAGTGAATATTTTCTTCTGCATCACTGGAAGTTAGACATCATCATTCAGCTTCTACAATTAACTTAAGTGACACTGAGATCTTTGTAGCTATAATGGCAGTGATAGGAATATATTAGAAGAGAATTTTAAAGATATTCAGTAACACATGGTTTAGGATGCACTGTAATGACAATCATCAGCTACAATTTCAAAACATTGGCAACACAAAACAAAAGACTCCAACAGTGCATGACAGAAAGAGACTAAAATAATTACATCCTCCAATCTTATTTATTGCTGATGGTTTTTTTGCAGCAAATAGAAGTTTTTGTTCATGACAAAATAGAGTTCCAATCCTCCTATTAGACCCACCTTTTCCTGACCCTTTTACTACATAATTCTTCCTTACTAATATAGCAGTTGGCTCTGCAATTCATTGATTGACATTATTATGATGATAAGGACTACTCAGATAAGTGGGAAAAGAAAGCAGTCCCTTACTTTGTCAAACTCCAGGAATACATTGGACTATCTGAACCCCTAACTCATGAGTTTTTTAGTGGCCTGCAATTTGGTTTTTTTTCCTAAATTCACACCAAGTACAAATGATGCATTGTTGGTTAGACAATATGTGCAGAATTGAAGAAATGAAGAAGGGAAGAATCATGTGTTTTTCTCTTACTTTTTGCTGTGTGAACTTCAGATTTCTTCCAAACTAAGCAATGTTTGAAAAGCCGCAGGCAAAATCACACCAGTAGCTATAATTAGAAGTTTTCAGGTAAGTACTCTAAACTCTAGTGTGAAAGTGTTAAGTGCAAGGTCTTGAGCTTGACCTCTTTTCTTGTTGCTATGTGGATTCCCATGCTGATCCAAAGCCTATGAAAACAACATAAGCTTTTCTTTCTTGTTCAGTGGGCTTGCTTAACAACCTGCAGGTAATGGCTGGTCATTTGCATGAGCCTAACAGCAGTTTTAATAGCATCCATGACATCTGTGAATGTCAAATACAATCAATGCATTATTTTAAAAGGCATATTGTGGTTTTAAATGTGTAATTGGATAACAGCTTGTCAAAACTGGAGATATTAATCGATCCTGCAATGCTGATTCTAGAGAGGCCTGGAAAATATATGTTCCCTATCCCTAATATTGCATAGTAAACCATTGTGCTGTTCTGTATATAAACTGCAGGACATTCAGCATGTCTAGAGTGTCACAGAATGCTTTTCTGTTCTGTGCCTTACCTAGAGCTGCTTGTAAAACATGAGGAGAATTTAAAAGTTACCCTTGCATTGGAAAGGATAAGCCTAAGATGTGTTATCAACTGTTTAAATCATCTTCTAAAATGTAATTGATACTGGAGAAAATATAGAGATTAAATAAACAAATATGAAGACTGAAAACATCAAACCAAGTACTTTTCCATCGTTCACAGGTACACAGAAATAAAGAGACAACAAACCTTGAAACTAAAGAATCTTGCATGTTTGCCTCAGCTTCTGATATCAGTAATTTATGCTTAACTTGTTCTCATCTGATATGTTCCAGGAAAAAAAAAAACAGCTGGGTTTGATTGGAATACACCAAACACAAAGACCAATATTTTCCTTGATAGTTTGTCCTGCTGCTAGCTCTTTCGTGCATAAGCAGTGTCAAACAATTTTGAGTGGCTCACCCATTAAAACCCATTTGCTCTAGTGACATCTTTCTATGGCAGACTTAACAGCCCTTTAAAACTCAGTATTTCCTTTCTGTTGGAAGAAATACATATCTACAGGGTTACTTAGAGTATAAAACCATATTCTTCAGAATGTTGAATCCTTTAGGAATAATTTTCTATATTTTTTCTGTATATCTTTTGGCTGAAAATGTGGAAATATTTTGCTTTAATTTAAATGTGGAAAATTCAGTAGTTTTTTTTTTTTTATAATTTCCACACAATATTGTTGGAACAGTTGCACAGATACGAGCAAAATAGTGATACACTATTGTTCTCACCATTTAATGACTAATTCTACATCTCTAATTTCCAGGGTAATCCAATCCAACACCAAGAATCTTATCCATAATAGCTCCTAGTCATAATGCAAATTACAGGGGAAAACTGGCAACGTATTTTATTCTATAGAATAAAAAAATACTAAGAAGAAAAATATAATGGACAAAAGTTCTTCCCATTATCATCTTCAAATGAATAAGGAAATAAAACCTCTTAATTGAGCTTTGATAAACTCTTAGCAAACCCTTGACCTCAAAGAGTCCTGACAACTTACAGGAGGTTTCTACAGACCTACTATGTAGCTTGGAAGGTAGGAAAATATTTAGATGTCTCTTGAAGAATTATCTAGCAATGGTACATATACCAATTAAATATTGATGTTTTCCAAATGAAAAAATATGATAATAGGCTTAAAATAATTTAGCAAACCATCAGGTACAAATGTTACACTGTTAAATACCAGAAAAAAGCAAACAACACAAAGTTTCACAACTACATGCCAGATAAAAGGAACAGAAGAGAAATCTCTTTCAAGCAGCACAGCAGTTTGATCTACTCTTGTGGTGGGGAAAGGAGGAGGAATTTTATACATTACAAAGCTGAAGTTATTAAGAGCAAAATCTCTTACAGGAATCTCATCACTTCCATTTTCTAGCCATGCCTCTGTATTGCTATGTAAATAGGGTACATAGACCTTACCCTCTGCCTTCAAGGACTTCTGCTTTAAAGAGGGTATGGGAAGGTAGAAGACCACTTGAATGTCTTCTTTCAGACAAAGGGAGATCAGCTATTTAAGTACTTAAGTACTTTAAAGAAAGAAATAACTTCAAAATCAAGCTTCCCTTGATGTCTTTGTAAATAATTTATGTATTATATGTATTTTTTAATGTATTATATGTATATTTTATGTATTATGTATTATAATTATGAAACTTTTTAAACAGACAATGGAGTTAGAGTAGATCTTCTAAAACCAGAATTGTTGCATATATTTAAAAGTGAAGTTCACACACTGGCTGTAAAGCAATTTTCCACTTCAAGGAGCCATCACATTTCTTTTATTTAGGTCACATAAATTGCATAATTGTCCTTCTCAGACATAGATGGTCTTGCTTACACTACTTATTCAGCATTATTTCCTGTAAAATCAGCAAAATACTAATGGAAGATTGATTCCTTCAATCAGCTGATACAGCTTTGCAGTTTTAGTACCACTTCTAAGAGAACCTCATCAGTCAAAATAGTTTAATAATCCTAAAGCTAACACATTGAATTTTCTTTCTTCTATGCTTGTTCACTTCGTATGCTCTCTGTTTACATTTAATGATCTGCAACGATATGCCGTATCTATATTTTACAATAATATGTTTTAAGATAACATCAATATTAAATACCATCTCCAAAGAAAATTAGGTGCCTGAATCACCCTTGGAAAGCTGTTCCTATAGGGACAATAATCCTATTCATTTTGTTTATATTTTCCCAAGAGAATTCACATTCTGGGCACCTAAATATCCTGCCAATATGGTTCTCAACAATACCTCAAGACAAGTTCAGGAAAAAACCTCAGCCTTACTTTATCAGCCAAAATCCACAGTTCAGGTAATAGCTTATGAACAGGAGTCCAGTATGAATAAGGAAACAATTCTGTATCACAGAGCTTTTATATATTCTGATTGTGATTACAGAGTAGGTCATTTTTCAAAATGTCAGTTTCTTATCAAAATGAGAATGACACAAGATGCACTCTGTCTTGTGTGACTTTGAGTCTCAGACTAAGTCACTGAATTCAGTAAATTAAAAGTAAATTGTGGTGGATATATTTTGCAAGACTTATTCCTACCCTGAAATCTGTGCCTTAGGTTGTCTTCAATGCTTTGAACTAGTGAACTATTAGCAGAATTGTACATGTAGACAAAATGCATCTAAAATTTATCTCTCTCTTCTGCCTAGTCTTTTTAGCACTAATAATTTCTCATAATCAATAAAAACATCCACACAAAATATAGCAAAAATTTTGCACCACTGAAGTTATGAAATTATTTGGTCAAATGGTGAGAAATTATAGAATTCAGAGTCAGCGCTGACTGTGGCATTTACAATGTTATCTTTAAATCTTCCTGGGTTCTTGTCCAGTTCATACACTATCCCCTAAGAAAATTAATCATGTCAGGATGCCATATGTGATAAAGCACAGATTTTAAGTTGAATTTAATGTAATCCAGAGTGTTGCAGTTAGAGGAGAAACACTAGTTGTTACTCATGGGTTGTAACATTCTTGTTAAACTTGTTCAGGCTGTGAACACGTCAGTGAACATGTCAGACTTGAATACTCCTATCCATTCAATAGTACTGTAGGTTGCAGTTTAATTACAATTACTTGCCACAGCTGTTTGACTTAAATAAGTCTACTGATAAATAGGGAGCAATTACCCTTTCAAAAGCTGCTAATAAAAACAAAGTAAATAAGATTTTAAGGTTCAAGAAGAAATTTTTCAGTTTAACATTACAGAAAGTAATAAAAAATTGTAATACTGTAAAAAAAAATTAGAATACACTGTCATACACTACTGTTTCCAGTAGACCTAGGAACCAAAATGTGATAACAGAATTCAAGATGGAAATATATTAATTTCTTTTCTATTTTTTTATATTAACTAAAGCAGAGTTAACATACACAAATGCTACTCTGAATATTTAACTGCAAATCTATTAGCAGGTTTAAGTCCTATGTCCACAGGATTTGGTGTGCCAAACAAATACACAAACACGTGCATGCATACAGAATGGATTTTCAAGAGGACTTTAATTCAAAGCCTGTTAAAGCACCTAATTTCATATTTCACACATGCATTCTCCTTGGGAGCAAGACAACACGGAATACTAGATTAAAAATAAGAAGATCAAAGACAGAATTATAAAGATAATATTCTATAAATTTCCTGTGTGACTTGGAACTGTGACTCATAACTAAAAATAGCTTACACAAGTATATTTCACCTTTAGCAATATCCTTCATGCATTTAGACACATACGTCCCTGAGATGCTGAGTGATGTGCATTTCCATTAACATTTCCTTTCATTATGCACCTTTTGTCTACACTCAACTGTTGTTATTCAGCTATTTGTGTAAAGTGTCTCTCCTAGCAAAGTAGATTAAAATTACTGTCTAATCAGGCGACATTCAAACCTAGTTTAAGTGAATGTCAAAGTGCAAAGCACTGTAAAGCAAAATTACTTACACTATTGTTACCTGCTAAAGAATTCCTAATTATTCTCAGTAGTAATGAAACTTCAGAGAGGCGGCAGAGAGCAGACTCCAACTTGACCAGAAAGGTATTGAGTTATTTAATAAATACATCACTAAAATAAATTAATTAATAATCTATGTCTAACCCACTGCATTAGTGTTATGAAAATTCAGTTTCTGAGGTTCTAAAGAAAGCTATTTTTCATTTTAGAGAAAGATCTGTCAAATTAAAAGCTGTATAAGGATTGTGGAAATGTCCTCAATGGATCAGAAATATTGTTGGCCCATTAAAATGTTATTTAAATTAATTCTTTTTCATTTCTAATTTTTACTATAGATTAGAATAAAAAAGGGAGATAAAATTTGGAGGGTGACATCAAAGTTCCACAAATAGTCCGTGCAGAGATCCTAATTTCACATTTTGCACCAGTGTTCAGTTCTGTTCCTGGGAGACATTTATTCATACATATAATCTTACAAAGTGGAAAAAATTACTTTGTCCACCAAGTCTGTCCCTTTTGGTTTTCTTATCTTAATTCTCCTGCTTTCATACAATAGTAATTTATCATTTCTTTGTTTGAAACTTATCTAGCACTTGGCCTAACTTTCTGCATTCAACAAAACAGATATTGAAAAAAAACTTGATATTTTGTAAAAAAAAGGAATTTGTTCATTGTATAACACTGTTTAAATTAAACTTTCTATTCTTCAAAAAGTCATGCATTTTGTATTACAACTTACTGTGACCTTGCCTTTGTGAACAACTTAGCTGATGTGGTTCTGTTTCTTTTGTTGTATAAGGAACAGATGCTTGAAAGAAGAGACAACTGGTTCTCCTTAAAAACAATTAAAGAATAATAGAGTCATCACAGTTCAAAACAACAATACTTATGTACCTGAACATGAGACTAAAAATCACCTAGTCAAGGCCTCAGCAAGCACAGGAAAATTCTTAAAACATTTTTCATTTGATTTAATTTTCAATGGACATCCAAAGCAAATCTTTTTCAAACAGAGATAAAACCCATGCATTACCTCAAGGGAGTTCTCTCCTGTGATCTTTAATTAGCAACATATGACAGAGAAAATGACACGACAGCAAAAAAATGTATTGAAATGTAACACTATTTATTCCCTATAAGTGAGACTAATGCTATTTAATATTTATATTGCTTTGAGTTTCATACAGTACTAGGAAATTCCAAGGACAATACAGCATTTGTTTTCTCACTCTCCTTTCCCTACCTACTCATCCTGTACTACTGCAGCATAGACAGTTATTACAGTCACTGACAGTGGGACAGGAATAAAATAAGTTCTATCTGTTATATGTTCAAAAGCTGGACTCAGAGCATCAAAGAGGAAACAGTTTTGTAATATTCATTTATACCATTCAACAGGCATGTTTGAAAAAACTTTTTATTCCACTTAGGTCAAGGTCTCAGGGTACACATGTGATTTGTGTAACTGAAACAAACCATTTCAGAATATTTTAATGTATTTAATGGTATTTTTTAAGGATATGATGCATTACTAGTTGTCTCCTAGCCCAAAAAGTTAAAGACTTTGCCTTAAAAAAGAACCAAACAACCAAAAAAAAAAAAAAAAAATTTAAAAAACAAACACAGAAACGACGTTATTCCACACTACAAATATTGTATATCTTTAGTATTTTTCTCTCTAATTTATGAGTAACTAATTAATAATCCTCAAATTGAACATGAAAAAAATTCAAAGAACCAACAAATAATTTTGTATTCCTGCACTGAAATTTTGCCTTTAACTCATGTCAATGTCAACTAACATGAAGTTTATTTGTACCTCTAATCACTGTATAAAAAATTTGTAATGAAGTATATCATCCTTAAAGGCATTATTTTTTCATAGAGTGGGACTCATTAAGAAAGCATAATCCCAAGCATCTAAATAAAATGTATTAAAACCTTTGGCAATAGCTTTTTATTCCATTTTGACCACACTACATATATTTACAGAGATAAATATTCACCCCAAACAGAAACGGAGTACAGATTTGAAAGGTGTAATGCAAATAGATTAGATAGACAAATATACAAATAGATAGACAACCTCTCCCTTATAGAAGTATTAAAATTATCATACAATACAATGAAAATTAACAACTTGCAGATTTTTTTAAGACGTTACTTTTACAATGGTTTAAGAAAAATCCTCCAAAAAAGCATCAAAACCTGCACCTTTCATGGCAAGGATGTCCACAACTAAATTCTTGCATG
Organism: Sturnus vulgaris; assembly: GCF_052056855.1. NCBI lineage: Eukaryota > Metazoa > Chordata > Aves > Passeriformes > Sturnidae > Sturnus > Sturnus vulgaris. Next base: position 28,918,899 of record NC_142246.1, read on the forward strand.
TGCCCTGTTAATCACAAGTGGGTGTAGGATTAGGATTGAGGTATCAACAGAGTTTAAACATAGACCTGAATAGCTTCTTTCAAAATGTAAATTAACTCAAACATCTCTTTCAAGTCCATACAGTTTATGGTTCTATAAGTGTTAAAAATCAAATCCTAAATGTTATCCAAGTTTCCACTGTCAGTTTAAAAGCTCAAAACAATAAGGCTCATTCAGTTGAATACCAGAGCTGTAGAAACAAGGATATCTACACTCCAAACACCTAACTATGGCTTTTAAAAATTATTTATTTCATAAATTTTGCATGACACATTATTTTCAAAATTTTTACCTTGTTAATCTTTTATGTGTTTATCTTTCTGTAATAAAAGATGTATTTTTGCAGCATTTATTTTTGGCATCAATGGTAGCAATCACTGATAAAAAGTCATGAGCATTCTGTCGTCCTAATTTATGCTACTTTTCTAAAATTAAATTATTGTCCTATTTTCCTTCCACTCCCACTTTGTGATGGCTTCTTAGTTCAAAATCAGACACAGTAAAATGAAGAGGAAACCGAATTTCATATGTTAACTTCATAAAATAATTCAGAAGATAAAGAATTCCACGTCAGCAATCAGTTTGGTTTCATGTCAGGTATATTTTGTCTCAGAGCCTTGCAGGCCAGAAGACTCAGCTGTTCTTTCAGAAGTGGGAATGATAACAAATAATAGTGCCTGCCAGAACGGCACCTGGAAGAGAGAGGGGGGGAAAAAGCACACCTATTGGCCATCAAGGTAGGAATGCTAGTGCCTGCTTATGCTAGTGTCTACTGAGAGAGAGAATGATTTATTTCACTGGCTGTATTCATAAGCCAGCCCCAAGAGAGATACTTTACTGTACCAGTATTAAACCCAAGAGCCGCCAAAACACCAAGAGTTGTACTGTTCTTCTAACATGAAAAATTAAGACTCCGGATTGTACCTGAAGTTTAAATAACAGTGGCATCTGAAAAGAAAACCTTTTATTTGCCAGATACAATGAATTATTAACTTCTCTGGTAGAATGCTGAGACAGCAAATCAAATATACACAACGGATTCATTTTCCCACCTACACGGCAACATGCTGGAGACATCTAGAGCTCTAAAATTTATAAAGCAACCTATTATCATCCCTCTCATATACACCCCCCCTTGAATAAAATGTTTATTTAATTAAGTAAACTCATTCTTCCCATCTTTCCAGCTCCAGAAGAGCTAATTCATGCACTAAACCATAAGAATATTAAATTATACATGAATGGATATTTTTATCCTTTAAGAAAAACACAAATATCAAAAAAATTAAATATGCCAGTGTAATTTATCTCTTATATCTGTTCCCTGCTCTCAAGAAATTTTTCTCTTAATATACTAGAATGCTGGTAGATTCTTTAGCTCGTATAACTCAAAATACTCAAATATAGTCCCATAATGCTGCACAATTATATGACAATGGAAACTTTCACACATTTCATAATCCAAGTTTAATTCTATGGTGCTCTGGTCTACAAATACTTCTTGAGACTGTAATTGGTTTCCAAGATTGGTTTGTTAAAAATATAAGAACATTCACCACAAAATTAACACTATTTATTTGGAATCATAGAATCATTAACTTTGGAAAATACCCCTAATCTCATCAAGTCCAGCCTTTCACTGAACACAACCATGTCAACTAAACCATAGCACTGTCTACCAGGGTCAAAGAGGTAAAGAGGTCTTGAGTTTATTGTGGAGCAGATAGAAGGAATTGTTCCCTTTATTTTGTCCATTAGACAATTCCATCAGAGAAATATAATGTTTGCAAAAGCCCCTTCATCTTACACTCTTAAACTGTGGATATTGTTCTTGAGGAACACGGGTCTGCAGGGCTGCCACAATTATAGAAGAAAAATCTGTACCTGACCCAACTGAAGATCATCCCCAGGAAATGCCTGAACAGCCCAAATGGAGAAACACTCAGACAAGACAGCAAGGTGGGCAGAGGAACACCTGTGCAGGTGGCTTACAACCCCCTGTCCTGCCAAGAAAAATGGTTGTAGCTTTTCAAAACAGAAGAGAATTTATGACACATCCAGTTTAATTTTAAAACAGATTTTAGTAATCAAACCCGGATGCCGAAGGGTAGGTATCAATTCAACTACATGTAACATCTTATATGATCAAGCACAATGCATGGCATTCAGAATACCACTTAGTGTTACATTCCCACCAGTCTCTATCTGTAAAAGTTTAGCTCATTCGTTGCAAGCTTAAAGTTTCCAAAGTGAAACAACTCTGGAAAGAATTTTTAAAAACTCATTTTCCATGTGAAAATTGAACAGGAATGGGAATTGAATGGAAAAGATGGGAGTGATAGGAATTGAAATAATTTTACAGAACGGAAAGTACCCTCCAAATTCAACTTCACAAGACGTAAAGAGCTGAACACTGTTCAGCTAAAACAAAAACAAAACCAAACAAACAAAAAAAAAACCCCAAACAAACAACAACAAGAAAAAAACCTGTAAAGTAACCATTGCAGAAATCTATCCTCTAGTCCTCTAGGAGCCCAGCTGTTCATGTGAAAAACGGTACTGTGTCTCATTTAAGGTGGGGAAGAAAAATTAAAGTGCAAATTGCATCTAAAAGCTACAGTTAGGGAAGAGAGATATCAGAACTGGCTGTTGATCAGAAACAAAACATCTACTGCTGCTATCATTCACATTCATTTGGAGTCTGCATTTTTAATGCTTAGCAATTTTTAAACTTTTTTTTCTATTTCTGCTATTGTAAGCTTCATAAAAGACAGAAGAGCTAAAGAGTATTAATTTTCTTTGAATTACATCAGCTGAGAAGTCACAGCAATCTCAGGTTTCCACCTCTTGCAAGACATTTTCCTTCCTGGTATTTAGGGTTTGGTTTTTTTCATGTTCTGGGTTCATTTTTTCCCCTCTCCCTCAAGGGAAGTCTTGGAAACCCTCATTGCACTGACTATTTAAAAGTAGAAAGCTTTATTGATAACTATTGTTAAACACCTCTATGCTATGCTCTACATTGAACTTGATTTCTTTTTCTTATTTGATTCTTTTCCTACACTTTTTAAGTCTTCTTGAAGGGAATTTATTCCTACCATGAATGAAGTACATAGATGTTTGCATTAAGTACTCAAGCCTATTTCCAAATGAAAAAGACTCAAGTTGAATACTTACAGCATTGTCCTCTGATAGCCTGAAGGAGGAATTGGCAAATCAAAGTACTTTGTTCAGAAAAACTTCATTCACTTGCTACTGGTATTTGGCCTAACTTCAATTAAAGTGAAAGGCCAAGGCCATTACATTTTAAAACTGACCAGTCATTCTGGTCAGTTCAGTGAACATGTTGAGAACATGTTCGTGTATCACATCTTCAGAGAATGCTGAAAACCTTGTCAAACCTGGTTCTATGAGGGCATTCAAACTGGACAAAAGCGTTCCAAAAAGTGAAAGTGCATCCTAATTACACTACTATAAAAAGGCAATTTTGCTTTCATAATTCTTGGCTCTATTTGGGGGTTGGGGGAGCAGTATAAATTGACACAGTTTCCATGACAGATGTACTTTATATTAAGCACAGTTGATGTCCAGTGGTTTTATGTACTTTATCAGTGCATATTTCCTCAGCATGTAAAAGTTAATCTTTTAATATTTAAGAACATAGTTATGAAATACATCTTCACAAACAGGGTAAATAAAACACTTCCTAAGACATCACTATCGCTTATTTTTTCTACTAATATGTCTTCATTGCATACAGTCACAACATTGCATCAGATAAAACTGACTTTATTAATGCATATCAGCAAAGAAGGAAAAAAGAAATAAAATACATCATGTATTCTACATTTGCCACCAATTTCACTCTCAGCAGGGACAATTTCTGTTGGCATTCAGAAAGTGTTAACTATGCTACAGAACTGCAGGAAGAAGAGATCCAAAATTAAATGTATTCCAGTTCATTGTGATAGTTTGTCAGCTTTAATCATCCACTCAGGAATACAGTAATGAGTCCAACCCATTATACCCAAGATTTAAGAAGACATCTACGTGATAAGATCTTCAGTTTATTAAAATACTTGCATTAGATTTGTCCCATATTTTTTCAAGTCTCATCGAACCCCTAGCAAGACCTGATATTTCAAAGACTAAAATAAATTGATTGCATTAAAAAATACCTGTTCTTAAACCCATTTTCTACTTGTGGTACAACAGTATCCAAAAACAATGATATCCCACTGTGCTGGGCACTGTAAGCATAGTATGAAGAGTGTACACTTTAAAACAGAGTCATTTACATCAAAATAGTGACTGAAGGTTGTGGCACTGATGAAGAATGTGAAGGACAAAAATTAGAACCTTAAGGTGGTGTTCTTCCTGTAAATAACATCTGCACACATGAATTGTTGTGGTGTATTATTTTATTGCTGTTTTGCCCTTTATAATTGTTTGTTCCAATGTTTTTCCCCCATTTGTTGTAATATTAGTTGTCCAAGTTCTCGCCTTCTCCCTATCAATCTGCCCTTGTCCCATCCCATTTGTCCAGATTGTTCCCCATCAGTCTCCCCAATCCCCTCCCATGCCATTGTCAATCCTCCTTATCTCCTCCCAACCTTCCAGACACTTCTGTCTCAGTTACCCCTTCCTCGGAACCTAATTTGTTGATACAAGTTGTTCCCCACCAGGTTTTCCCTCATTGTTTAATTATGTATTCTTCCCCGCCTGATGCACCACCCCAATACCCTGACTGGGCGGTGCATTGTACCCGCCCTCTGCCCCTCCCCGTATTTAAGTTGCTGCACAGCAGTGATTTTTGCCTTTTGTTGCTTTCACCTTTTGCTGTCTTCTTTGTCTGGCTCCTACAATAAACCTTTCCCTGGATCAACAGGAGGACTCCCTCTCGTCCTTTGCCTGTCCCAGACACGGATGTTACTAGAAGCCCTAGCTGCATTCCTGGAACACTTGCACCCGGGAAGCAGCCCACTCTTGGTGCCGGTACCTGCCTGCAGGAGCTGCCTGGGCGGGCCGGAGGGCCAGGCTGTGGACGCAGGTGGGCCACACCAATGAATAGTTTTGAATCTCTAATTTGAGGTTGGAAGGGGTGTGTATCAAGGCTTAGAAACTTAAGCTTCCTATTTGTTAATTTGTTTTTCACATTACCATGGAAACAGTCTTTCTTTGTATGTCTTCAGGGAGAAGAGAGAGAGGGCTGAATGAGGACAAATGCATGCATTCTTCGTAGAGATGCCTGAAAAAACCATCCATGATTTCTAAGGCATGCTGCCATTCCTGTGTCAAAGTAACGTTATTGTACGTCTTTTTATTAAAAAATCATGTAAACACTAGCTTACCTGTGTGAACGCAAATTAACTCGATGTTAACTACTTCTAAAAGCCTACTTGAGGTGTGAGATGCTGAGCAAAAGTAGCAAATACACGTGCATGGAGATGTTATCAAAGGTAACTTTTGGTTTACTTTAAAGCCTTCAGCATCAAGTTGACAATAGTTGTGCATCTGGGATAAGAGACAGAGTTGCTGTCTCTCAGTCCAGTGGCCACACTGACAGACTTAAAAGGCAAAGCCAATAAATAATTGATCTTTTGGGGCCCTGCACAGATGTGAGTATTACAACCTACCCCAGAAGGCTAGAGTAACCCAGATTCTTGCTAATTGGTCCCTTGGGTTAGATTAGAGTGAAATGGCACTGAGTCATCAGTTTATAAATATTTGTAGATATATATAGATATATATTTAAATATATAAAAGTATTTTTATATATTTGTTTATGTAGGGTTTGTTTTAGAGCAGTTTGGTTGCAGTGGAAAGCAGGTATGTAGCCATTTTGGTTATTATGGTCTATAGTAATACAGCAAAATGAAAACATAAAAAATAACTCTTAAGAAAATATATAAGGAAAAGAACTAAAGAGGAAAAAGGGATGAGTAGAAAGATTTCACCACCTGTGGATCCAGCAAAGTGGGCAAAGTCCTTTATCAATCTTAACAATGTGTGAGATGCTAACAATTAACATCTCAGTGTCTCACAGTGAGATATATATATTAAAATCTTCTAATGTTACCATATATCTTCTTATAGCTCAGCTCTGTTGATAGGTTTGGAATTGACCTTACAGATACAGAATTTGTCACCTTAAGAATTTGTCCCCTGAGCACGTCTGCTACAGAAACCCATTGTGCACTCTATCCTGTTTATAGAGAGATCTGCTCACAGGTAAGAGTATATGCATATAAATGTTATTAGTTTGGTCTCAGAACTGAAAAACAATAAAAATTAGGGTAAAACCAAAAGGAAAACTTTATAGATTTCTCATAGAAATCAGTTATTTTTGAGACTTTAAATTCTTTAAAAATATGTCAAGACCAAATTTCAAATTAGCCTCTGCTCCCCAAAACAGCATTTTAGTACAGCCCTTTAGATTATCCTGCAGTGAACAACTTTACTAAAATCACTCAAAGCTGAAGAGATACCCATTAATATCTTTGAGTAAAGAACCAGGTGAGTGATGTAACCAGGCTATTATGGTCATTCTCATATGCTTTCATTCTGCTCTAAAAATAATTTTTTTTTTCAAATGAAAGAACAACAATTGGAGAGAAAAGCAAAATCTCTTAATTCTCAAGTTGACTATTTTCTTAGACACTGCCTCTTGCCTCCAACCCAAAAAAGCCAAAACCCTCTAGGAGCCATCCTCAGAGAGCTTGCCATCTCACTGAGAACACAATACAGAAACAGGCTATAGTCCTAGGGCACTGTAAACAGATCAGTCACTCTCCATTCCCTGGCTGAAGTCAAACCATAACACAAGCACAGCACTGGGCAACAAATTACACCTGTAAAATAAAGCCTTGCTCCCCCTAATAAGTGAAAGAAATATCCCGGCTACAGAAAACTCCTGATAAAGATACCAGCTGCTTTGTAAAATAAATCATTCAGAGCATTTCTGCTAAAGGTACCTGAAGTTGATGACTGTGTCCTCCTCTATGCTGACTCCAGTTTTACTTTTCTTTCTCTACTGCTTAGACAGCTGTGGTAACAAACGCTGACAAGAGCTTTTTTGTCATGGTTTGCATATTTCTCATAATCAAGGTCAGACAGACAAATATAACATAGTGATGGCTGGCACCTGAATGCTTCAAACACCTCCTTCAGCCTGTTGTCTGTCCAGCAGATATTCTATAAAATGAATGTCTATTTTATACTTACTTGATATTTTACACTTCAATGCATGTTTATGTTATATTTGGCTACCATTTTACATTACTGATTTGGTTGATAAACATTTAACTTACTTAATATTGAGTTTCTTTTCTTGTTCCCTTGCTGCATATGCTTGGAGGACATGACAACTAACCACTCAGAAAATACTGAATAGCCGTGAGAAAAAAATTACATATTCCAAAAATCAAAATCCCTCAACTAAAAAATTTAGAGGAAATTTGTAATTTTCATTTAGTTACCATTCAAGTGAAGATAATTTATATATAGCATTTTTTGCTTCTGATTTTGACTGATCTGAGGATTTATACAGAACTAAACAGCTCAAAGAAAACACAGTAGCAAGAAACCTAGTTTCCCCACTGCTTTCTTGTAAGATATATATTTAAATGAACAATTAATCAGACTTTTGGTGTAATCTGAAGTATCAGTATAGATCATTCACTCCTAAACCCATTATAAAGAAGGTAATAAATTTAGCTCCTATTTTATTGTCAAACTAAGGAGCTGAAACTTGAGAACAAAAAAATCAAGGTTAGAAATAGGTATATTCATTTTCATTAACTGACTGAAATTTCATTCATATTTCACAACAGACCAAATCTTAACACCATTCTTCAGTTTATATACCTGGTGTGTTTTAAGGATGCACTGATTTTTTTCCTCTATAATCAGAAAACACTTCTCTAACTCCATAGGATATCCTTTCAAATATGTATTTCACTTTTTTCATTTGTACATGATTTTATTTTCATCAAACACCACATCACTCTTGGCCTGAAAATCAGTTAAATGACAAGAATTCATTCATGTGGTCATGTCACTCCCATTGAAGAGTCACATAATAAGTCATTTATCAAAAATCTATCCTCTTTTCTCTTTGAACACGCATTTTATCAGTCAGACATTGCATTGATTAGTCTACAAAAAAATCATAAATTATCGAGTAATAAGATATTTCATGACACCGCCCACCTCAATCCACTCATGTCCTGCCCTCCCAGCTATCTCTGGAGGCGGGGGGAATGCCAAGAGTGGCCCTCTCCCAGAGTCCCTTGGAGCCTGGGATGAAGGTAAGGCACCGAGCCTTAACAGCATTTGTGGGTGTCAGGGAGAAGCAAAGAGCCAGGAGGGTCCTTCCAGGGTTCAAAGGGTTTATTGACGGAGCGGGTACAGGGACAACTGAAAGCGACGGGAGGAACCCGAAAAAGGTGCAGAGAAAGGGTTGACACCAACTTAAATACAGAACCTGCCCCGTGGGAGGGTCCCATACAGAGACCAATGGGGAGAACTTAGGGGTGTAACATAGGGAGGGATCCAGGGTACAACGAACCAGTAAGGGGGAACATAGGCGGGGTACAACATACATCGTTTAGTCATATAACTGGGAACTGACAGCGAACTTGCTAGAACAAAAGGTGTGGCCAGGTGGGATTGACAACTTGGAGGGTAGGGACTAGGGTGACTGACAAGGAAGGATCTGGAATAAGGGGAGGGGTTCAGGGTAACTGACAGGACTAAGGCAGGGAGGGGCAACCTGGAATAGACCAACTAAAGGGGTACAACATAGGGAGAAACCATTTTCACGTGTAGGGAAAACAAGGTTATAATGAAAGAAAATAACAAACCACAACAATTTCAGGTGTTCAATTAGCCACCAAATGGAGGCCACATAGTCTCAAAATGCAGTAGAATCATATGGTCATTAAACATGAAAAATGAGTACAAGTTTTGTAAAGTGGCTACAGAATAAGACCTGTAAATCAAGCCAAGCTCCTTATGTGACTGGACTTCCATAGGTTTTAAATTAAACTCACTGAATGCTTTTAATATGCAAAAAACCTCTCTGTGGTTTCATCTGTATGAATCTCTCCTATCAATAAAACTCCAACTGACATTGTTTTGCAATATAAGGTCTTCTGGGAAACACGGATAATAAAAATTCTGCCTCACCAATCCTAGAATAGAATGGTTTACTCCATTTTAGATACAGTTTTCTTTAGTAAACAACCAGTGTTTGCCTTATTAGTAGGGGTCTTTTTAAAGAAAATCATTTTAATACTTAGACAAGATCCAAGTGCCAGTGTTTTCATAAGGCCATATAAAATACTTTGCACAGATTTGCAGCAAAGCGAGTGCAGGTAGTCAGTATTATCTCACACAATAGAGAAAGTAAACAAGTGGGAAAAGAATTCTTCCTCTTCATTGCAAATATAATAAAAACCTGGTATTACAATTCAGGAAAATATGAGCCAAAGCTAGTGAGACTTTTTTGCCATATAGTCATATTACTCCATGCATAAGAGGATGAAACTACAAGGAGAATAAAAGAGAAGAGTTAGGAGACCAGGCTTGCTGCTGCCATCTCTGCTAGAGCGATGAGAACTATGACAGCAGCCAGCAGAGAAGATTAAAAGTTCTCTGAGAAATAACCACTGGTCATTTTCCTTTCCCTCCTTTCAGAGGCAGCAGTGATAGGCAGCTTGACTCTCCTGGACCTGGTGTAGAGAGCAGCACTGTGCTGCAGGCAGCAGCCTGTTGCCCAGCATCTTGCACATGTTGAGTCAGGACCTCTCCTGACTCTGTCTTGGCCAGCCCCACAGCAGCTCCACTCGAGCAATCTCAGACAGCTCGAGCAAGCAAGCATGAAGAAAAGGTTAAATAGTACCCTCTATTGCCTGACTTTACATTCCCTGCTTTAAGAACTAAAGCTAAGAGTGAGCACAGAAATATCTTGCTTGGCTGTGATAAAGTAGCAGTAAAATGTGTAAGTTTTGCACCACAGTTTGAACCACAGTTCAGTTCCTGAAAATTCGATTCCTTGTGGATAGGTCTGGCTAAGCAATCTAGGCCAGAACTAACTCATATTTCAACACATCACTTATTTAATTTTTCAAAATGCAGAGCAGTTGACCCAAAATCAGAAAGAGAGAGGAAAAATAGAACTCTTATGCCCAGGTTCTACCTTTTCTTTCTCTTACACAATCCTCTGAGGATCAAATATGTTATACACAAGGGACAGTGTGAAATTAATTCTGAGTTTATCTGCAAAGAGAGAAGATATTTTTTTCCCTGTAGGAACTTCAAATATCTCTTTTCCTACTGAGAACTCTGCAATATTATTTTCCATTGTTATGAACACAAAGAAAATTGTTACTTATGTCCACACAGCCAAGCTCTTGAAATTAAAACACAAAATAGTGACAAAAAGAGTGTATCCTCCTTATGTTTAGAAATTATTTCATTTTATGCTTTGTCTCTGGCCCCTAACTCCAGCTGTGAGAGTGAATACTCCTATTTTATAATTTTTTATGCTCATGTAAAGGATACTATTAGGACACAAAGAAGTTGGAGGAAAAAAATGGTTTTAAATTGTCATTAAAACATGCATTAAATGTCATTAATGTCATTAAATGTTATTAAAACATTTGACCATAAAAATGGACTTAAAAAAAAAAGTCCCCCTGACAAAGCATGTATACAGTTATTTGTTATAGTTTGGGGAGAAAATCCAATATAAATTTGTTAGAAAAAAAAGATTTGTCATCAGTCTGCAACTTGAAGTTCCTATTAGAGCCTTAAAATACACACACCCACAGTTAAAAGCCAGTAAAATAATTTCATTGCAAGGACACATGACCTCATTTTGGAGCAGGAAAGCAAACTGGGGTCATATCTATCCCAGCCATACTGGGCCAAGATACAGATGTCTCTGTCTCTCAAAAGAGAGTGGCCAGGGGTTGGTGGATCAACCACATGGCTGCAGTACCACTACTCATTCTCTGTCACACTTGTGCCATCTGTCCATTCACCCTCAGGACTAGTTTGTTAGGCAATGTTTTAGAAGTACATTACATAATTGATGGAGACTGTGGAATGCTGGAGAAGGCAGGAAGCAGCAGTCCCACTTCAGACTATATATGGGCTGTGCATTGTTTAAACTACAGGAAGCAATTGCATGTGTATTTTAAAAATATGCATGTCTTTCCCTTTTTAATTCATATCTCTCCAGAGACTGTTACCATGATTGTGACTTTAAACGGATTTTACAGCCAAATAACATTAAAGTGTGGCAATTAGTGCCTTATAACACTCACGGTCTGATTTGTGAAACAGGATTTTAAGTAATAAGCCATCTGTTGCTCTCAATTTTAATTGTTGCGATAATTATGTATTTTTAATTGTGATCCTAATTTAGATCACAATTTATCACCAGGAAATAAAAGGCACTATTTGTTTTCATCAATTTGCTGAGATGCTTTTAATATTTTAATCTGTTCTGGTACAGAAACAATGACCAGTTCCTGATGAAATAAAAGCATACTTTTGTACTTGAAAGACGTCTGTACTGACAGGAGCAAAGCAAAATTATGTCCATAAACCAAATTCATCTTGAGGCTTCCATTTCTAGAAAGCACTAATCAAATACTTGTGTCAAGCAATTGCTATGCTTGCTAAGATACAACCAATAATCCTAGCATGTAGTCAAAATGATCTATAAACATTATTGACTCCTTGCCAATCTGTACTAAGCTGACCAATGACCTGACCTACTCCCAGGTTAAGAAAACCCTTTGACATAAAGAAAAAGAGGGATTTGCTCTCTGCCTTCTTTATTTCCTGCTAATGGGACTAAATCAGAGGAAACACTTGATCACAAAGGGAAAGGTTCCTCAGGAAAATGCCCTGCAGACTCTATGTTTGGAAGATGACACAGTCTGGTGTATTTGGTGATGATCCCCTTGCCAGGAACACAGCCCAGAAGGATCTGAAATTAGACAAAGCCCTAAGCTTAAGAATCAGATCACAATAACCTCTGCGCAGTTTTGGCGAAAAACATTATGCTAAGACCAGAGTCAGAATATCTACTAAAACAAGCAGTTTTAAGGGTAGAATATTGCTGCAAACTTCGTCTTGAAATTTATAAAATTTAATGTATCACAGAAAGAGATTGTATTGGTCTGGAAAAGTACTTTAAACTAAAAACTATATATCTGCTTGCAAAAAATCTCCTATGCCATAGGTCCTATAATGCCATGACAGAAACTGGAGCATAAGAGCAAAATATCTTGTACACTCCAAAACCGTTTAGCTATTTAAAAGTGCCTTAATTGCAAGACAGCATCGAAGATATATATGTTGTGCTTAGAAAGTCTACTTTATATTTAAACTGAAATCTTGAGATAAACTTTATCAAAATTAAGAAGCATTTGACCTTTTTTTCAGGTCAACAAAAATTTAAAAGTATTCAGCTACCTAATTGAAATGAGAATGACAGCATGAACCCTAATGCAATCTAAAACAGTCCCTGTCTGAAGTCAGAGTGAAGAAATAGATAGGCTTGAGGGTTTTCCAGATCTATTTTCTCAATGTTTCCCTCCATAAGCATTGTATACTGTCTTCACCAATCTATCCATGAGCAGCAAATTCAATTTTCAGCAAAACAAATATTTTCCATATGAAAATCAGGAGATAGTGAAAATACATAAATAAATTATTATTTTTATAAATAAATTAAATATCCCCATGAGAACTACAGCAGATAATAAAAGAAGATCATATTCAAACAGATGATCAGATTGAAATAAAGAGAGCTGTTCTTTTTTCTTCATCTGGATAATAGATCTCAACTAAAACACACCTCGTGCTTCTGTGAAACTCTGCAAATTATTTCTACTGAGAAAGATTTTCCTGTTTGATCATGTGAAATACCCTAAGCCAATCAAAAACCACAAAAAACACTAAGCAACTTTCACGCAAATTGCCAGATTTACCTTTCAAGCTGAACTCTAGTTTCACCATTAAAAGTTATAACTTGCTCATGCTGAGAGGTATTTGAGACAAGCATAGGAAAACTCAGAAGGTTTCTGAGCTGCCACTCTGTGGTAACCATTGGTGAGCACTAAGTTTGAATGGCATCTCCACAGGCTCAAGCTTAAAATATAGCCTGAACAGCAGCATTACAAGCAGTGGGCAGTGGGGAGAGAAGAAATCAAGCCATGAGAGGAGTTGGGTTGAGGGTTTTTTTGGTTTTTTTCCCTTTCTGTTCTCTTTAACAAGGTTAAATTCAGTCAAAGCTCAAAAACAAAGCAGGAGTGATTTATAAATATTTTCTGTGCAATTGAATGTTTGAAACAACAGAAACAATTGTTAACTTGTCCCCAGTTTGAAGAAAAACAAAGCAAAGCAAGAACCCAAAAAACCAAACAAAACAAAAAAAATCAGCACCACGGCCTGGCAGTGGGATATAATTATAACCTTGATCCAGACAAAGAGTAAAACAAGTATTAAAATCTTCACAATCATAACTGTATAACTCATATCCTCACCATTTCTTTTATAGCAGTTTCCTGCACAGGCACACTAATGTACCCCAGCTGGCAGGCTGACACATCCACTTTTTATACTACCCCTGAGTTCCAGACAAAAGAGACCAGGAGGCAGCAACTATAAATTTAGCATTGTAGTGACTGAAATCACAGTTGTGGGAAGTTGGTTCTTCTATAAGTACTGAAGCTGCAAGTATTAGAACTACCTTCATGGTGCTTGTGAGAAATTTTGATGAGAGAGGCCAGTGAACTAATGAGACAGAAGCATCTTTATTTTAATAAGTGCTTTTGCAATGATTCAATAAAAGAGAGACAGTGTAGAATCTCATTGCTTTACAGTGTAACTCTTTATTAAGGACCAAATGCTCTCTACTTTATCCACATGATAAAAACTACACAGTAAGCATTTCTTTTTTTTTGGTTACAAATCTTAAACAGACATACTCATCTCTTTGATTATACACCTCTGAGAAGAAAGGAGTGTTAGTGATTTTGGTAGAGCAGCATAGGCAGTGCTACCACTACAAAATTAAAAACATTCACTTAATTGCTATCCCATTTCCAACATCCTAGTGCTCCACTCGAGGAGTGGCCACCTGTCCATCCCCACTGCACTCCCAAAGCCTGCTGAGTTCAATACCAGGAGGAAGTTTAAATATTAGTTCTTCGCAGTATTAGAGAACAGAACATTCCCTGCTTTCCCCCAAATAATGGCATGACATTGGATTTGCACTATTCTCCACAGGGCTTGTGGCAAAAATAAAGGTGCCAGACAATGCTTTTCTTTTTATCAATTATCAATTTATCAATTATCAATTATCAAAATTAAGAGTCAGGTCTCTGGCAAAATTGTTACTGATCTAGGAAGGGGTATTTTAAAAGATTACTATACAAAGCTGTCACTGCTTTGGCCATTTCTGCTGCAAGCAAACTTTACCTCCATGAACTCCTTCCCTCTTAAGTCTCTCCTTACTGTTTTGATTTTTCTCTCTTATGAAAGAATACTCAGTTCCAGGCCTATATGCATTTAGAAAGTGTTGCCAAACAAACACTGAATCTTTTGATGGTCCTCAAAGCAAAACTTCTTCTCTTGGGAAAATGTTACATTGGCTGAAGCACTGGAAAAAGTCAAGAATATATTCCCTTTGATGACAGATGAAATGTAAAAAATACTTCAGAATTAGGAGGTGTTGCAAACAATACAGCTTTCACAATACCAAGATAAAAAAGAGCCCCAACCAGCAGCAGTCACGCATACATCAGATTTTATCTTTTTTCTTCTCACTTGGCTTCTACAATATACAGGTAATCTTTGACAAATTTTGCATTCTGGAGATGCTACAAGCACTAAAACTATCTAACTTCAGGGTTCATAATTTTACAATAATGATATAACAAATAAAATTATATCTTAGGATTTCATATTGCTGAACTTCTATCAAACTTTTCTTTTACTATGCACTTCTTTTCCTGGCTAGATTTTTATGAATGGCTGGGTGTTAAAATTATTTCTGTCCTTATTTAGTGATAAAGCAGCTGCTGTGCTTATTAAATATATATTATTTAATATATAAAATTTATAAAGGAAAAGCATTTACTCATTGTGGAGAAGTGGAAGCATAGAATCATAGAATCAGGTTGGAATGGACCTCTAAGATAATTGAGTCAGACCATTAACCTAACACTGCCATCTTTACCACTAAACCATGTCCCCAGATGTCATCTACACAGTGTTTGAATGCCTGCAGGAATGTGGAACTAAAACAGTTCCCTGAAATACCTCTTGCAATGTCTGACAGCCCTTTCTGTGAATAAATTTTTCCTAATATCCTCTCTAAACCTCTGACATGATTTAAGGCTATTTCCTCTCATCATATTGCTTGTTACTTGAGAGAAGAGACTGACCCCCCACCTCATTACAATCTTCTTTCAGGTGGTTGTAGAGAGTAATAAGTTCCCCGCAGGCTTCTTTTCTCCAGACTAAAGCCAGCTCCTCAGCTGCTCCTCACAGGACCTGTGCTCCAGCGCCTTTCCCTGCACCTCAGTGCCTTTCTCATAGTGAGGGGCCCAGAACTGGACGCAGCACTGGAGACATGGCCTCACCAGTGCTGAGTGCAGGGGGACAATCACTGCCCTGCTCCTGCTGGCCACACAATTGCTGATACAGGCCAGGATGCCACTGGCCTTCTTGGCCACCTGGGCACAGCTGGCTCATGTTCGGTGGGGTCATCTCCAAGGTCCTTTTCTGCTGGGCAGCTTTCCAGCCACTCTTCCCCCTTCCTGTAGCACTGCAGGGATTGTTGTGACCCATGTGCAGGACCCAGATCTTCACCTTATTGTAACTCATACCACTGGCCTCCACCAATTGATCCAGCCTGTTCAGATCCCTCTGCAGAGCCTTCCCACCTCCCAACAGATTAACACTCCTCCCATCCAATTTCGTTTCATCTGGAAATTTAACTTACTGATTGTGCACTCAGTCTCCAGATCATCAATAAGATACTAAACAGGACTGGCCCCAACACTGAGCCCTGAGTAACCAATTGGCAGCTGGATGTAACTCCCTCCATAACCTCTCTCTGCCCACAACCTTCCAACCAAATTTTTACCCAGCAGAGAGCACATATATCCAAGACATGAGCAGACTGTTTCCCCAGGAGAAAGCTGTGGGAAATGACATTTATCATTTCATGCTAAAATTTTCAAATCACAAATTAGCATGCAGAAAGCTTCACACTGTCAGCTAATTCGAAGTCACTGAAGAAATCAAATGCAGTTTAAAATTTTTTGAAGGAGGTCATAAAAGATATCATTTTTGTGTCACTTTCTCAGTCTTGATTTCTTATAAAGTTTCACAAGTATTAATGAGCCTGCTCAGAATTATCTGAAGCAGCACAGGCTTGGAAAACAGTAAGTACTACTAATATTGGCAAGCATTGAAGAGTTAATGTTACTGCTGGATGATTACCTGGGGAATCTGATGGGGAGCATCAATTCGTGAAGGGTTCTAAATTACTAAACAAATGGATTGAGTGGGATCAATTAAACCAAGACTTCATCTCAGTGAGTTCATTTTCTTTTTTTCATTTTCTCTCTGTTTTTTTTTTTTCCCTATGACTATACACAAAAAGCATCATTTTCTGCTAGAG
Organism: Sturnus vulgaris; assembly: GCF_052056855.1. NCBI lineage: Eukaryota > Metazoa > Chordata > Aves > Passeriformes > Sturnidae > Sturnus > Sturnus vulgaris. The sequence goes on from NC_142246.1 coordinate 28,935,649, forward strand.
ACATATTTTCTTTTCCATTGCATCCAGGTAAGACCCACTGGGACTCTACTGCACTGAAGGGGTGACTGACAAGTTACTGTCCCCTCTAGTGAGACCATCAGCTTCTCCAGCTGCTAGACTGATACCTTATCAGTAATCCTGCACCACACAACCACAGGATTTTGTAGTCTGAATGCAGACTAGAGAAGAAATACAAATCCTTGGACAAAGCTTGCTCTCTACTGTAAGAAAAATGTCACAAGCTATCACATGAAATCACCTACAAAAGGCATGAGACACAAAGGATAGTAGGAAAAATATTTCACAAACTCCTCAGTGATAAGAAGAAAATGAAATGAAAAGCAAATGCAATTTACAGACGAAAACAAAAAGAATATGAAAATTTTATTTACAAATATAAGCTTTAGCTTCTAGGAAATATCTGATAAAGATCAAACTTGCTGACAACTAGCATCAACTGTAGTGGTCAAACAACCAGGTTACAGAAGGTACAGAATTGGCTAGTGATTCTCAGTTTTTTACACAGTGCTGACGAAATTCGGCCTACAATACTAAGTGTTAGAGGAGTCAAACTCAGTTTTGCTTTTGAGAATTAGTAAGAGACTAGAGGAGTACAGAAGATAAGAAAAATTACTTGAGGTACCCTTAAAATGCACTAAGAGCAAGAAAATTATAGACCAGTTAAATACTAATTGGTGGGAAAATACTGTTTTTCTTTTTTTTAATAAGCTGTAAGCACAGAAAAGGATAAGGCTGATGGGCACTATAAAAACAATATATGTTTAACTCATCTAATTTCTTTCTGCAAGAGAGTGATAGGTTTTGTTATAAGGGCAGATGCAGTAGGAGGAAGATATTTTGCCTTTATCCAGGTTTTTGACATTTGTTTAACATAACGTTCATACCACAAAATAGGGTAAAGGAGAATGATAGTGTTGCCAAGGAAGAGCCATCTGTAGTTCATTATCAAATGGGGGAATGCACAAAGCAAGGTTTTGTGTGAGTCTGTCCCTCTATTGGTACTATTCAGCACGTTCTTAATGATTAGGATGGGAGAGTACATGCATTCAATCTGGAAGCTGAAAGCAGCAGCAAACACATCAGACAGCAGAATCAATTGGGATTTGAACCACACATTACACTGGGAGAAGGCACACAGAAAAAGGTGCAGTTTATTAAGGGTGGAGGCAAAATTCAGTACCACACTCTGTGGAAGCAAGGGAGATACAGTGAATCATGATGTGATCAGGAATCATGAACATCAAGCTGCTGAAATACATGCACACAATAGAAATCTCATTTTAAAGCGTGAAATAACCCTCCTACTACCCAGCTGAAAGCTTACAAGCAAAGATTATCACACTTTCCAGTCTGGTCACAGGAACTGGGGGATACAAATCAAATGGTGGTAGGACAGTTGAGTGGTGAGAATGATCCGTGATTCAGAATACAGAATGCTTTTCCTTAGAGAGTTTTTCAATTACAAGAAAAATCTTCAGTAGTAAGGAAAATTATATATTGAAAGAGAACATGGAATTTTCATCATTGGTTATTTTCAGAAGGAAGTTGAACAAACACCTATCACAAATACAGTTAATCCTGCCTTTGAGCAAGGTCTCTACTTCAAGTCCTGTTTTCTGCAACAGACTGATGTGATTTCTTTTACAAGGACAGGAAATTGATAGACAGAACTGTGGATGAACCTCATCTCTAGGTGGGCAAACTTTTAATGTGTAAAATCAGTTCATTTACAGTGACACGTGAGGCCCTGCACGTTTCCCTGTCAATAGGATTGAAAAGTGGTCCTATTTCCTCACCCTAGGAGAAGAACAGAACCTGCAAAAAGGTTACATATGCTTAAAATCTCTATATGCTAAATACCAAGTAAGCAGCTTCCAGTTATAAGGAGTTACAAACAAGTTACAAAGATTTAAAATTAATCCACAAAGCTGTTACTAAGACAATGATTAGAAGTTTTACAAAGATAAAGCTTTATTGTAATTATAGTTCACATTTCTGATGTGAAATCTCTGGGTCATATGTCTGAGTTACTGTATTGCTCTCCTTAGCAATACAATTGACATTAACTAGTGCTTGTAGGGTTCCTCTTCTCTCAAAAATCAATACCAGCAGACAATTTAGACTCAGATAACCTTTGTGGTAGTTCTTTATTTTTTCTAATCATACTATGCAGTTGTTCTTTAGATTTAGTAGACATTTGGTCCCATTGCTTTGGAAAATAAAACCGAAAATTAGTCACTTCTTGAGACCCGATTTTGAGATAATTTACTTTTCAGGTGCTATTTTCCTCAGAGCACAGTGAAGAAAAAACTCACTGTGAAGGGGTCTTCTTTAAATAACTGCTTGCAAAATAACAGCTAAAACATGTTTCTAGTTCTTTTCTGTAACTCTTGGTGAGTCAAAA